>NC_134405.1:237071395-237371395 GCF_038048845.1 Mixophyes fleayi | reverse complement strand
ATTCCAGCATTGCTGTTCTATTGGCTGCGGGCCTGGCAAGCGCAGATTGATAAAAGGTTTTATTATCCCTTTAGCATTAAACAAAACTGTTGCTCATATACATACTTATGCTTTTCCAATCTGTTGCCACACATGCTCCATTAGCTATTTTTACCTAATTATTCCAAAAGACCTTAAACGGGCTCCAAAAGGGTCATAACCTGAGCTAATTTCTGATTGTATATTCATTTAAATGTGGTCCTACAATAATATATCTTCTGCACTAAAAGCGAGAACAAAACTTTAAATTGCAATCACGAACAGGAAATTACATTACAATGCAACAAATACAAATAAATAGTCAATAGTCAGTAATATAATAATATTCAGTTATTTTTCAAGTGCTATTTATCAAATAACATAGGTATTTCATGCCAGTAGAATGTTAATATCTTGATGAAATGGAACGTTATATTCTAGGAATTCAACATGCTGTGTCTTTTTTTACTATTTCTACAAATTGCTAAATCCATGTTTGACATAGCTAAATGTTTCCATGAGTAAACCAGCAATACCCAGTAATGCACACTGCAAAATTGGTTGTATTCTCTCTAGAAAGAGTCCAATTTCCATAAGTTATTTCTCAGCAGCTGGAGCACACTATGAGGGGACTGAAAACCATGGGTTTGTTTTTTCTTTTAGCAATAGAAGGTCAGAGGACTAGCTCATCAATCTCTCCAAAAGGTGAAACAACATGTTGTTCCACAAAAAGAATATATAAAATAATCAAAAAACCCAGTCTGTACCTAATGGAAACAGATGGTAATATACATTTTATTTGAAGAAAGCACACATAGCTCTCAGCCTCAGACAAACATCCCTGCTATAACATGGTAGTGATTTATCAAAATCTGGAGTATTTTACAGGCACTGCTATTGATGTAAATCTCATTTATTTCAAACTGTATACATGCCCTCCATACTTATTAACCCTTTAGAGACAAGAATACGATCCATCATGTTCATTTAAATTGTAGATTTTTCATGTGAAAACAACAACTGGGAATTGCAAAATCCAATAGTATTAAGATTGTGTTCACATGCTGATGATTTATAATGATCAGTTTAAGCCTGCTAGCTGGTGTTACAGTAATTGGGCGAAATATCTGGATATCAGTTTTCATTCATTGGTCGTCCGTAAAAACATAGCTATTATTGTTAATAGTGTCAATAAAGATGATTATGGTTGTATCTGAGTGTAGACCAAAGTGCAGTAGTAAGTGGGAAGGGGTGTCATATGAGAACCTAAAATAATGCTGCAGCATAACTTATTGTACTGTGATGTAACATACTTGTACATTTTTTTGTCATAGCACCCCAGTGGCGCACGCAGGGGGGGTTTCTGGTTCTCCAGAAACCCCTCCCCTCCGCGAACCAACGGCACTGTACAGCAGCCGCGGCGCTGTCACAGAAGCGACCGCGGCAGTGCTGTATTGCAGTATAATACAGCACTGCCGCGGATGCTTCTTGACAGCGCCGCGGCTGCTGTACAATTCAGACTCGCCGAATTGGAGCTGCTGCGCATGCTCTCTCTCGCTCAATTATTATTTTTTTTTGGGGGGGGGGCGGAAACCCCCCCTTCTAAATCCTTTGTTCACCCCTGCACCCATATTTAGTCCCACAGATTATAGCTGCAAGGTGGCAATGATTGTGGGGTCATGTATTTGCTAAAGGTTGTCATACATGGGAAGATCAATGCATTCAATATGGACTGCAGAATATCTACAATAATGATCCTGAGAGAGAATAATGATTACAATGAGAGGAAATATTTCCTTCCCCCCAAAAATGGCAGTCAGATTACTTCAATGGATCAATAATCCCCATAATGTACTCTACTAACCATAGGTACATATACTATTTCTAGTAAGAAAGACATCCAATCCTTTTTTTAAATTCTCTTTGTGAATGTGCCTGCTTAACCACTCTTACAGTAAAGAACCCTTTATATGTTCAAGTTGAGACTGTTTTTCTTTAGTCACAACTGATGATACCTTGTCCTCTGTATTGTGTTTGGTAGGAAAAGTTAGTTAGACAAAGACTTATATTAATTTTGAATATATTTATACATATTAAATATATCAATAATGCTCCCTTTTCCCCAATGTAAACAAATCTAGTTTATCTACCCTCTATCATTTAAGCTTTCCTTCACTTTATTAATTAAGCTGCCTGCTTCTTAACCCATTGAGGTTCTCCTATAAAGAGGTGCCTAAAACTGCACACGGTATTCATGTGGTCTAACTAGTGGCAATTACCATGGTAATACCATGTTTGCTTTATGGGCATTTACCACTGATTTTATGCATCCCAGGATTTTATTTGCCTTGCATTACTCAGTTTTTGGTGAACTAGTAAATCCTTTTCCATCTCGGTTTTCATTTATGGTATTCCATTTAACTTGTAGGCAGCATATTTACTACCACTACCTAGGTCATACATTTACATTTATCTTCATTAAATTTCATTTGCCTTGTCACAGCCCAGTTTGCCATTTCATCTAAATATTTCTGTTACTATCCTCCTTTGTTAAATATGGAGACTTTACCTTCTAGGTCATCTACAAGGTCATAACAGAAATATTAAGAAAACACTTTTGCAAAATCAAATTTATTTGGATATACCAGAATCGGTTTGAAACTTACCTTCTCCTAAATAGTAAACATATTTCATAGGCCTGATTGTATTTGAGGTTACAGCCAGTAGGCGTTGGAAAACCCACAAGTAGCTGAATTCTAAACAATATACAACATACTTATGTACATCTTCAGGAAGAATGTAAAATGTATACATTTTAAAAAATACATTTTTCCAAGACACATCTTGGTAAAATAGATGTTGACATGCACACTTACGGTTGCTAGTTTTTGAACGTCTTCATCAGATGCTCCCAGTGAGGCAAGGCCAATCTCTTGGGAAAATTGGGAAAATTTTGGATCCGCAAGTAAAGGAACATGGCCAAGCAGTTCATGACAGGTGTCCCTAGTAAAAATAAAAATACATGAGCCCCAAAATGTTTCCATATGTATGAATTCATGAAAAGTAATTTTGTAAGACAACTGAAATATGCATGGCATCTTTTCCAATTTGTGACTACGCGTGGGCTGAATGGCCAGATCCTAAAGGGCACTATTTAGCTTAAGTCTCATTCTTTCACATGTGCCCCATAATCCTCTGACTCTTCTCAAAATCTTCCTTTCAGTCTTTTTCATGTGTAAAAATCATTTTACAAGACAATAGCTTGGTGTGTGGCCTAATGGCAGAGATGACATCAATGGAGATATTATCATCATCATCACCATTCATTTATATAGCTCCACCAATTCCACAGCGCTAAACAGATAATATTTGTCATTCCCATCAGTCTCTGCCCCATTGGAGGATACAGTCTAAATTCCCTAACTCACACACAGACAGACACTAGGGTTAATTTTGTTAGCAGGCATCCTACTAGTATGTTATCTGAGTGTGGGAGGAAACCAGAGCACCCGGAGAAAACCCATGCAAACACGGGGAGAACATACAAACAGGTAGGTCATGGTCAGGAATTGAACTCATAACCCATGTCAAATAAATCCTCACCCTGCTGGAGCCATGTTTCAGTACAGCAGCAGTCTGTACTTCACTCCCACTAAACCCACACATCATAAATAAATCATGATACTTTCTCTGCATTTGTTCAATTTAGTCTATAAACTCACCTAATTATGAGGTCTACTTATAAATATTGGGTGATATTGAAGATTTTCTATTGCTGTTCATTGCCCTATTTATGAAAAAAAGCTTCCTGGGGCAGCTGAGCGATGCTCAGTGCCCCTGTAATACTGGCTGGCAGAGTCTCTTTGTTACCAGGCCAGTAAAAGGTCCAGACTTGGGCTTCTAGTTCCAGATTCATAAAAATAAAATAGAATAATATATATATATATTTTTTTTTTTAAACGGAACCCTGGCTATTGCTATCCTACAACGGAACGTGTACTACCTCTGTCCATGATAAATAACCTTTGGGGAAGGTTCTCTGGAGGCACAAGGAGAGAGAAATTCATGACATTATTTGAATATACATTTATTTTCAATTGTTAATAGTTTTAAAATATGTATTTTTAAAATATATTTCTTTTTTCATTATTTATTTTATTATTATTATTTTTTATATTTGGAACTGAAAGCCACTGCGCATGTGCGAACCAGCTATCCAGGTCACACATACGCATATCCCCTGAACCTTACTGCTCCCAGACGGTATTGCCCCAGCGATATTTTATTGATAAATGATAGCGATAACAAATTCTCTACGCTATAAAGTCAATATCACTACTTTTAATAAATAGGCTCATTACTGTTAAAAGCTATTGCATGTAATTTAAAGATTACATTTTGCACAAAGTAGAGAATCATTTCGCTCAGTAAAGTTGCTAAAAAATACCAGCTGTTTATCAGCTTTGTGATGAAATGAACCAGATACTCTATGAAATACCTACCTGGTATCTGGTACATTAAACTGCAGCTGTCTGGGATTCCAAATGAGCATATTATTTTCTTGTAAAAAGATGCAATATTCTTTTTTTTGTCAGTAAACTTCAGATGTATATAGAAAGCAGAGATATATTATATACAAGATTGTGTAGTATGTTCTTTATCCATGTGTCACCTGTCTATTGGTGCAAGGCTACAGAAGGAACATGTGTAAATAATATACAGATAAATGCAATGCAACTGAACCACAAATATATGGGCACTTTGCTATTCACTTTCAAACATCCAATTAAATTTTCAAAAGCAATTTAGACATTAAAAGCGTCTGTTTATCAAACAATTTCAGTGGCAATATAAACATGGCAAATTGCAGTATATGCAAAACTATAACTAAACTCCAATTATTTGAAGATGTACTTCGATAATTCACTGTAATTCTATGGAGTCTTGATTAACCAATTGCCTCCACAGCTCAGAATTTGCATTCTATAATTTAGGGCAGAAAATAAAGCTAGTTAGGATAGGAATTTACATTAGCAGTTTAATTTAGGTTTCATTAGACCTTCTTGTCCACCTTATTGCTATGGTCCTAAATATATTCCTGAGCAAATATAATTTAATTTCTTAGTACCTAGGAAATAAATTATATTCCTGAGACACAGTTGCGAACCTCATCTTTATTTCAAAAAAGTGTGCATAACCACCCAAGGTGCTGATTATGTAGATTATATATACATATATACAGAAGAGGCTTAGTGTGTACACACAAACTCTGTGAATTATGAGCATATACTAAAGGTTTTTTTTTATAATGCGGTGCTATGTGCACACTTATGCTGTAACACATAGCAACTAATCAGATCCTTTCATTGCTGCCTAGAAATGAAATGTGAACTGATTGGAAGCTGTAGGTTACACAAATGTGTGCACATTGGACCAAATTCAAGCTCTAATCACAAGTTATCAATAAATATTAAAGGAATTGGTGCAGTCTGACAAAAATAATGCATCCCCACAATACATTTCTATTTGCATAACTGCACCTAGTTTTCCACCCCACAAAAACATAGTGGTGGGGAAGTTGAGAGGTGTTCTGATTCCTGCTGCTCTGAAGAGTGGTGCAAGGCAATTAAGGGGTTTGGAGGGGAGGAGTGGCCACGCCCCCGTCCTGGCGCTGCCTATCCAAATGTTGGGAGGAATGTAAAATTAAACTGTGCCTAGAGCTCCAACTAGAAATGTGACCGGAAAGATTAAAAATGTCACTTCAAAGTCCTAACTACTACCAATGATTAGAACCCCCATTAAATTTACCCCCACCAAATACTACTACTATTTAGTCTCATTTATGCCTTAAATAAATTATGAACAACGGGGACATAATGGGTCTAAGTCATTAAGTAAAGTAAAACAAAAAACAAATAGGAGTAACTTTGCACCTTGGCAACACCATGTTGCATTGGAGGCAGAGGTACATTTAAAATGTGAGGACAGATTTAAAGTTAGGGAAGGGCATGTCCTAGAACAAATTTAAAATTCAGTATAAACATAAAGCTATCAAGTGTTTGTGTGCTACATGAAAAAGCAGCCAGTATTTTCCTTATGTGTAGAATGATAAACTAATTTGCACCCCTTGCATTGTAACATGGTTTGTCCAGGAGCAAACTTACTCCTTTTTTGATTTACTTTCCTTAAAGACTCAGGTCCCATGTGTTCATTTTGTGTGTTTGATCATTTTTATTATAGGATATTTGAAAAAAGTGCCACAAGAGCTTTGACTCAGCACTCCCCTCTCAGCAGTAACATAGTTCAAACTTAATATTCCATGTATCCGTATCACAATACAAAGAACATATGGACCACCATTCATGACCAATTTTCTCAAATTATCTTTCCCCAGTGTGGCAGTGGATCTATGTTGTCCAACGGCAATGGCACTGTCAATGAAAAAGAAAAACCCAATAGATGAAAGATAAAACCTCCAATAGATGAAAGATAAATTGATAATTGTGTTCCATATGACTGATGAAGATAGCCAATAGTCAACAAACCTTCATGATATATTGGAGGCTTTATCTTTCATTGATAGTGCCACAGGATTGTAGAACATATTACAGGGTATTTGTGTGCTTATAAATACTTTGACCAAAGTGAAATGTGCCTGGATGGTGAAAAAACAAATACCATTGAAATTATAGGATGATTCCAGTTTACCAGCAACTTCTAAACACCTGTAAATAAACATCTAATTTTTCGGTGGGAAGGAGACTCTGCAGGCTCCTAATGACCGGGGAACACCCACTTAAATGTGTGCTCTCAACCCATAGAATTTAACTGAAATAGCTCATCTTCAAATTTAAATCACCTTTTTGCATGTAGGTGCTATTTACAGTACATTCATGCACCTGGCCTGCATTTAGCTAGGATCACTCTGATCTGCCCAGCTCCTCCCATTAGAAGATGTCAATGTACCTTCTGCAGATACCTATCTTGATACACAAATCTGTGCACCTTTTGTAAAAATTAGCACATTTGTAGAAGTACAGGTGCATGAAATTTCATAATAACCTATGCATCGCAGGTAAATAATTTTTATAACATTCATTATTTCATAAATGACCTTTAATGTGTTTATTGTTAGTGCTGGCATGGGGAACATTTTAAAGGAAAAAAAAGCAGGTAGCCCAGTGAGCCAGCCCAAAGTAGCCCACTATGAGACCAGCCCAGGGGGTGTGGGGTGCAGGGGGGGGGGGGCACATGGCCCTCAGCTCCTCAGCCCAGCCAGTTATTCACTGTTCTTAGGGACAAAAGAGGCATATGCTTTGGACCACCAAGTGACAGAGAGCCTGAACTAACACAGCTCTAATATAACCAGGACATACAGTATCTGATAATGAGAAGTTACACAATGTATTTCTCAACAGTAAAATAATTTATACATAAATATCCAGAATTACAGGCTGTCTATTGTCATCACCATTTTAACACATTTTGTAATGGTACATGGTGACAGTTGAGACTATGGACCTGAATGTGAATGAGGAGGGGCCTTGTAGCAGATTACAGTTGTAAAAAAAAAAGTGTTTTCCAAATGGTAATTGGGCCAGGAAAATTTAAACAGCTCCAACAGGATGATTTCCAGCTTATACTGGGGTTGTTGAAGCATCTCTGCCATGAATTGTCCATTCAGCTGAATGATAAGTTCCCAGGAGAAAGGTTTCAACAACGCTGCATTAGTTATAAGAAGACACTCCTGAACAGGACTAAGAATAGCCCAAAGATAGAGCAAGGTTATTATTTTTGATTTCATTATTATTTTCAAATATTTGTGTAAATTACATTATTTGGTAGTAATACATTCTGCTGAGATATAAAATAAGCTTACTATGTAATATGAAATCTGATACATTAATAAACTAATTTTTATGCCAAACCTGGGTGATATCATAGAAGCTATTTATGATGTAAGTCGGTGACATGATCAGCAAAGTCAGTACCACAAGCTGCCTAAATGTTATATTGCACAAAGAGATTTTATACTAAGTAAAATTACATGACTGTTTTTGTTTTGTTTTTAAAAAGTTACTGCCTTAAAATGTTTTAGATATAGTAGATTATCCCAACTTGTGTTCCCAGCAATAACTGTTGTGAAGCCAAATACATTTTTTATAGTACTATGTGGGTGATCTTCAAAGAGCAAAGGAAATTTGGGATGCAGTTTCAAGTTACCTTTGTGCTTTGTAAGAAGAACAGAATGTTGTACGGTGTTAGCCAGTACAAAAGGTTCGGTAGTAGATTCCTTTGTGTGGTTAAAAAGATACCCCAAACATTATTAAAGTGTTACCTTTAACTACTAACCAGAAAAAAAATGCAAGCTTTCGGGGCATTCATTTTCTAAATTGTACTAGAAGACTTAACACTTACCTTTATGTATGTATAGAAACAACCTATGGCTTCTTATGTATGAAAAACAGATATTATTGGAAGCTATAATTGTAAGTATTGAATGTCATGGTTAACAAGTTGGATGTTTGAACATGTATGAACATACAAAGGTGCATTTAAGACCACAATGTTTCCACACCAGTTTGAAAGGAGTCTCACGTAATTACTCTGGGCTATTAGAGCAGTGATAGGCAACCTGATACTCCTCAGGGGCCACATGGACGGCCCTCTAAACTCCGAGGGGGCCGCACATTACCCGTAATCTCTGTAAAAAGCTATAACAATACATTTTATAAAATTAAAGAAACAAGCACCTATCTGTATTAACATAGCAGGCATTTAAAACAGGTCATACAAGTTATAATAGACAATCCTAGGGCTGCCTGTTGCCCATCACTGTATTAGTGGGCCCTGTTCCACATATCATCCATTTATCTGCTGTATTTACTTGCCTCCACTCTCCTCCTCACATCATAAAGCTGCCTCTGTCACATAAGGTTCTGTCCACACTTACTCATTTAGTACAGTTTATTGCTTCCCACAAGACCAGTACATTCATCTCTACTAGAGATGCTCAGGCTCGGTTTTCTGAAAACCGAGCCCACCCAAACTTAGGGGATCCAAGTAGGCCCGTGAGCTGGCTCGCTACTTTCGCGCGTCCTCAGATCTGAATCGAGGCAAAACATCATCGTTGCGTTGTCGGATCTCCAGAAGTACCTCCCTCTCCAGGAGATCCAGTGCCATTGCTCACACAGAAACAGGGGTAGCAGTGTTCTTGTCACTCTCCAGTCTCCAGTGACATTGCTCAGTGCCATTGCTCACACAGAAACAGGGGTAGCAGTGTTCTTGTCACTCTCCAGTCTCCAGTGACATTGCTCAGTGCCATTGCTCACACAGAAACAGGGGTAGCAGTGTTCTTGTCACTCTCCAGTCTCCAGTGCCATTGCTCAGTGCCATTGCTCATACAGAAACAGGAGGGGTAGTCCTGTTCTTGTCAATTGACAAAAATTGACTGGAAATGATTGGAAATTAATGTTATTGAAGTTAAAAATAATGTAGGGATAAAAAAAGAGCCAAGTTATGTCATTTTAGCAAAAAAAAAAGGTAGGGATCTTAGAAAAAAAATCGGGATCCAAAAACAAAACACGCAAGGGCTTTTTTGCCATAACCAAAATCAAAACACACAGTTAATCCAGTTCCAAAACCAAAACACGGGGGTCAGATAACAGATCTAATCTCTACTGATCTGATTGGCTACAAGTTGTTTTGTTGTAGCCCACATATAAAACTAGGGAGACATGCACATCCAGGAGAATAACATTTATAACAAAAGTTTTTCTGATCTTATTCAATGCATTATAAAAATAAATAGCTACCAATCAAATACATTATTCTTATCATATAATTATACAAAACACAAGGCATTCCTGGTAGCTGCACTCCTATATAATGTGATATGAGCAAGAATCATCACATGGTTGGAAGGGCAACCAGAAGAATGTAGAATGTTATTTGATATAGAGGTACATATGACAGCACAATCAGTTGATTTCATCTGATGCTATTTACAAGATAACACTCTGATATTATAAAAAGTGTTGTCCATAGCAACCAATCAGATTGTAGACACATTTTCTAGAATGTACTAGATAAGTGATAGCTACAATATGATTGGTTGCTATGGCCAACACCTATACAATTACTCTTTAAAAGTTTTGATAAGTCTACCCCTTAATCTCTGTTGAGTTTGACTCCCATATATTAGGGGTGTGCACCGGCCACTTTTGGTGTTTTGGGTTCTGATTAGCTTGAGGTTTTGGGTTCTGATTTGTTTTGCCAAAACACCCCACGAAAGGTTTTGGTTCTGATTTTGGGTTTTGGGTTCTGATTTTTTTCTAAAAAAGCATAAAAAGTGCTAAAATCCATATTTTTTTTTTTTTTTCACTCCTACACTATTATTAACCTCAATAACATTCATTTCCACTAATTTCCAGTCTATTCTGAACACCTCACACCTCACAATATTGTTTTTAGTCCAAAAGGTTGCACCGAGGTAGCTGGATGTCTAAGCTAAGCGACACAAGTGGGCGGCACAAACACCTGGCCCATCTAGGAGTGGCACTGCAGTGGCAGACAGGATGGCAGTTTGCATGAGTTTGCTAGAGATGCAAGATGGAATTGTCCTTGAGCCCTCCCACCCACCCTGATGTTGTTGAAATAGGACATTCGCACTTTAACAAACCAATCAGGAACAGTGAACGTAGTTTAATCTCTGGTACTAATATTTCTGGACTGCAGGAACAGTGAACGTAGTTTAATCTCTGGTACTAATATTTCTGGACTGCAGGAACAGTGAACGTAGTTTAATCTCTGGTACTAATATTTCTGGACTGCAGGAACAGTGATAGTAGTTTAATCTCTGGTACTAATATTTCTGGACTGCAGGAACAGTGAACGTAGTTTAATCTCTGGTACTAATATTTATGGACTGTCTAGTGAAGTGGAATCTCGACGGGATTTGGTACCGGGGACACAATACCTCCATCAACCGTCTAAATCCCACTTCACAGATGGCGGACACCGGACGCACGTCTAACACCAACATAGCTGTTACTGCCGCAGTTATCCGCTTTGCCATAGGATGACTACTGTTGTACTTCGTGCTCATGGCAAACGACTGTTGTACGGTCAACTGTTTGGTGAAAGACGTAGCTTTCTTACGACTTCCCCTCTGGGAAGAAGACTGACTACCAGCAGCAACAGCAGCAGCGGCAGTAGTAGGCGTACCGCAGCAACATCCTCCGGAAGAATCCCGGATTGAAGAGGACTCAGTCATGCCGGTGACATGGCCTGCAGGACTATCTCTGATGGAGATCGTGGAGGAAGTTGACGAGGAGGGTGTTGCTGGTGTGTATACAACAGGAACAAGGGATTTAGGTGTCCCTGGACTGCTGACGGTCCTAGCCACAGGTCCTGAACTAAACACTGAATTATGAAGGTTCTTCAGGTGACGTATAAGGGAGGATGTCCCTAGATGGCCAAGATCCTTACCCCTGCTTATTGCAGCTTTACATAAGGTACATACATTTGTTGTCCAGATTGGGATAGAAATAATTCCAGACCGAAGAGGTGGATTTATTGGTCTTCTGGCCATGCATGACGATGGGCTTTTTCATCCCATGGAAAACAACTGTTTCCCCCCCTGGTGCCTCATTTAAGATAACCACATCAGCATCCTCCTCGTCAAGTTCCTCCTCAGCGCCAGCTACATCAATATCCTTCTCCCAGTGTACAACATTGACACCTTCGCCAAATCTGTAACTGGACTGTGGGTGATCCTTCCAGCATATGCAGAGGGCGTGCTGCAAATGGTGGAAGGAGCCACCTCTTCCCGTACAGTGATGGGAAGGTAAGGCTTCACAACCACCAACACCCTTGGACTCGCCTTGGGGATTTGTAATGACATCTCTTTAGAAGGCAGAGTTGTTTTCTGTGTTGTTGCTGACAGCATAACTCTTTTAATTTTTTTTGAGGGGGGGGAGGAGGAGGGCTTAGATCCTTGGGTGAAGCTGAACCACTAGTCATGAACACGGGCCAGGGCCTAAGCCGTTCCTTGCCACTCCGTGTCATAAATGGCATATTGGCAAGTTTACGTTTCTCCTCAGATGATTTTAATTTTCTTTTTTTGCTAATTTTAGTGAACTTTGGCTTTTTGGATTTTACATGCCCTCTACTAGGAGATTGGGCATCGGCCTTGGGAGACGATGTTGATGGCATTTCATCGTCTATGTCATGACTAGTGGCAGCAGCTTCAGCATTAGGAGGAAGTGGGTCTTGAACTTTCCCTACTTTATCCTCCAAATTTTTGTACTCCATTATAGTTAAATCTCTGGTACTAATATTTCTGGACTGCAAGAACAGTGAACGTAGGTAAATATTGCAGTACTAATATTTCTGGACTGCAAGAAGAGTGAACGTAGGTAAATATTGCAGTACTAATATTTCTGGACTGCAAGAACAGTGAACGTAGTTAAATATTGCAGTACTAATATTTCTGGAATGTAAGAACAGTGAACGTAGGTAAATATTGCAGTACTAATATTTCTGGACTGCAAGAACAGTGAACGTATTTTAATATTGCAGTACTAATATTTCTGGACTGCAAGAACAGGAACGTAGGTAAATATTGCAGTACTGATATTTCTGAAAATGCAAGAACAGTGAACGTAGGTAAATATTGCAGTACTAATATTTCTGGACTGCAAGAACAGTGAACGTAGGTAAATATTGCAGTACTAATATTTCTGGACTGCAAGAACAGTGAACATATTTTTATTTTGCAGTACTAATATTTCTGGCCTGCAAGCATAGTGAACGTAGGTAAATTTTGCAGTACTAATATTTCTGTACTGCAAGAACAGTGAACGTAGGTAAATATTGCAGTACTAATATTTCTGGACTGCAAGAACAGTGAACGTAGGTAAATATTGCAGTACTAATATTTCTGGACTGCAAGAATATATTGCACTAGAATTTTTTTTATACTTTTTAAATAATTTTTTAATATTTTTTTTAAAAGATTTTTGTATAATTTTTTTTTAATTATTTTTGTAGAATTTTTTTGTTATTTTATTAAATTTTTTTAGGATTGTTTAAAAAATTTAAAATAACTATGGACTTAGCAGAACAAAGCACAGGACACAGCACCACTGGACTCAGCAGGACAGAGCACTGGACAAAAGCACCACTGGACTCAGCAGGATAGAGCACTGGCCAAAGCACCACTGGACTCAGCAGGACAGAGCACAGGACAAAAGCACCACTGGACTCAGCAGGACAGAGCACTGGCCAAAGCACCAATGGACTCAGCAGGACAGAGCACAGGACAAAAGCACCACTGGACTGATCAGCAGGACAGAGCACCACTACAAACTCCAACCTCCCTCTTCCCTGATCTAAGCCCAAATGAAGATGGCGGGCACAAGCGGCGAATTTATGCAATCCGAGTCTCGCGAGATGCGACGCGAGACTTGGCCTTTGTTTCGGGGTTTTTTGCCGCTGGAAATACCCGAACAGTGCTCGGATCCCGTCGGATCCGCACTGTTCGGGTGGGCCTGGGTTAGCACAATCCGAGCCCGCTCATGCCTACCATATATGTGTTGCTTCTTACTGTTGGCACCACAAAATCTAATTCTGGCCAGCTTGCTCACACTAACATCAATTACAGTTCAGTTGCCATGCACTCACCCACACCCTTCTTCACTAATGTAAGACTATATATATATATATATATATATATATATATATATATATATATATATTGTATATGTTAGACAAAAAGAAAGATAGGGAGGGACAAAGAAAGGTAGAGGGAGGCATGGAGAGATTGAGAGAGATATGTTTTAATTCCCACTTCATAAATGGCAATGTGCTTATTGTGTTATGGATCTGTGTAGAAAAGCTTTTTCTTTATAACTAACATTCAGCTGTCATCAGAAGATTAGGGACAGCCCAGCACTTAATGAACAGGGGCCACACAGTGTGATCATAGATGGCAATATTTGCAAATGGTTTCCATGGGCACTGACTGGATATCTCTAAGCACAATAGGGCCCATTTAGAGATGACACATTCGGTGGTAGTCAGTTTAACGGTACTGACTACCCCGACACCGAAGAAAACGACATGAGGAGTCCGATTGGATACTACAGCAACCTGCAAAAAAAACTACTTAACAGGATGCAGATGACTTGATGGGACGACACGCTCTGTTGCCGACTCTACTAAATGATGTCATCAGAAACCGCAACTTGTCTTAAAGCGGCGATGGACTGTCATTTATGTTGTGTAAGTATTATATTAGGGCTTAGGGTTAGGGTTAGGATTAGGGTGAGGGTTAACCCTAACCCTAACACTCCTCCCCCCACTTCCTTTTGAAATCGAGAAAACTTTCTAAATATATTTGTCAATAAATATATTTTAAAAATAAACAAGAAGAAAATATACATTTTATGCAAAAATAAATAAATAAATTGACCTACATCCAACACTAAATGTTGGATGCATGATGCGCTGTCTTGGTCAGAGTTTCTTTCAAATGTTGTATCCAGTGCCCCTTTATGGTGTAAATGTTTGCCAAGAACCCCCATACATTGTCTATTAGTTTATCCAAAGTACCCCCTTAGAAGGTGTAAATGTATCACAAGGACTCTTGAATTTGTAGAAATGTTTACCAAGCAACCTTTTGCGTCTTTAAATAGTTAATAATAAAATAATACCTGTTTTGCTTTAGTAATTACTTCTTTATTGAACGTCTAGTTTTAGTTTCATTTAACTGGCCGAAGTTCTGTATGAATTTGTCTAATGTACCCTGGGGGTACATGTGCCGTGGGTCAAGAAACTCGGGACTAGGGAGACATGCACAACCAGGGCTGCCACCAGAAATTGCTTGGCCCAGTACAAATGTAACAGGCAGGGCCCCCCTCCTACATTTGCCTCCCCCCACCCCATTCTCTACAGTCAACCTCATCCCCGGTTCCTTCTAACCCCTGCAGTAGTTTACTTACCTCTCTCCATTCTTCTTGCTGTCTCCTTTCGGTTCCTCTCTATTGACAGCAGTGTGACGTTATTAATTACATGACGTCAGCGATGCTGCAGGGAGCCTCTCTGACTTGTCGCGGCTCTCTGTCCGGGAGCCAGGCACCTGGGTGGCTGGGACTGGAGTAAATGGCGACAGCTGTGGGGCTTCGACATCTTGGGAGTGTAGGCAGACATGCTGCCTACATGGAGGCCTGCAGCTGCATCCTTAATTGCACACAGAGGTCTTTCCCCATACCAACTCTCACACCTCAGGAGCAGCTGCTGCCTAGAAATCATGCCCGCTACCTCCCTTAGTTCACTGTGGAGGCCCCCTCCCCTAATAAATTTGTTTGGGCCCAGGGTTGGTGGTGCCCCACTCTGCTCTTGGGCCCCATACTGATGTACTTCCTGTACCCCCCTGATGGCGGCCCTGTACACAACAATCCCCATTATGACATGGTTAGTGAACTTGGTTAGAATGTAATGTGTAACAATTTAAATGTACAGATTCATTAAATATTATCTTTCAAAATTCAGAAAATTAGAATACACAATGATACTTTGCAGCCAATATGCAGATGAAGGGGCACAAATATGTAGTTTAATACAGCTGAGGAACAGCGCAAACCCCTCTTTTGAGGTACCATGTCCTCAATTTGTGCAAGTGCTTAGATTTGCCCTAAAGTGCATAGGTTTATAGAGCAAGATGGTAGCATTAGTGGAGGTCTAGACGTTTGCACTTGCTGATAGGAGGAGTTCAAAAGGGCGAGGGCATTCATTGCAATGTAGGGAGTATCAACACACATAGTTTTATTTAGCAGTGCAAAATTGAAATTTCAATTTGTTGAACAAATATTAAAATGAAATAAAAAGGGGGTGATTAATTATGTTCTGGGTGTGCTTTGTGGCGCGGAGGAATGTACAGCCATTTCCTCTCTCCAATAGGACTTTTGCACCAGATTTGACCTTACAGAGGTCGAGTCTACTCCTAAACTTTGGTGGCTGTTTAAGATGTGGTAATTACAAACGTAGGTGAGGGTAATTACATTGGTTGATACATGGAGACATTTACACCTCTCCATAGCAATAACAGTGAGCTACAAAGGGAATGGTTTTAAAGTGGTAGGAGGTTGGACTTTTCATCATCATCAATTATTTATAAGGTACCAAAAAACTCTGCATCACTGGATAGTCAGTATAACAAATCATACAAGAAATAAATCATACATAAAAACACAACAAGGTCATACAATTGAGACAGAGGGTAGACAAGACCCTGCTCTCATGAAAGTTGTCAGATGACGTTTACACTTTTGCCGATTTTTCCACCTCTCCACACAGAGCTTCTAGTTTGCAGGGTCATATCACGAGTGTGGAGGACACATGCATGTGTGTGCATGTGTGTGCATGTGTCTTTTACAAAGTAGGCACATTTAAAGGGAATTCAATTGACCGTGCTGTTCAGGAGAACAATGCGATCCGCGCACTATTTTAACACAGATTTTTTTTGTCATGGCAAAAATCAGTGTTGAAATTACCGTACTGACGGTAATAATGCGCACTATTACCAAAGTAACGATAATAGTGCGTTCTCATGAACAACGGGGTCAATGAATTCTCTCCTTAGTGTACATATTTATTATCCAAATGTGACAATGTGTCAATATTATTAATATCAGCATTAGCATCCCATTTGAAATGGTCTGCTGCTTCTTCATAAGCAGAGTTCAGAGCCTATTGTCTTCTTTTTAATAAAATATCTTTTTGGCTTACTTCCAAAAATGTATAAAGTACTACAGCTGACTGCACAAAACAGTTAATCCAAATCATTATCTTCTTGGAAGACAATAAGATTTCAGACAAAAGTTGGAATCTTACCCACACTAAATCCCAAAGGTTCACTCTAGGCTTGAGTGTTCTCTTAAATTAGTTTGTAGATGCAATCTAAAGAGAAGAGTCTATAACAAGTGATGCACGGGCACTGCCTTCTGTACAAAAAAAATAACTGCATGTAGAAAAAGAACGTGAAACATGTATTTTCTTAGTCAAGTGAACCCAACCTTTATTGATTTTCTTGGATAGAAAATGACAGATGTTGTTCATTAGGCATATTGTGCACAGAGGAACCCTTGCATAATTGGATGTGCTATAATTTAAATGCTGCATCCTCAGCTGCATATTAATCTCCATAGCCTAATTCATATAGCTACAAAAGAGAATGACAATATACTTACGGTTCAGGTGTGTAAAGTGGATCTGATCCATGTCTGATGTATTGGGTACAGTGAAACACTCTATAGGCTAGTCCAGCTAAGAAGTCTCTTGGAGAAAGATAGCCAGCTACAGGCCGTACTGTGAATCCAGATCTTTCTGAATAAAAGACAAAACATACTTATTTGAGCATTCATCAAGGGAAATGCTGCGGAAAAGACATTCCACAAATGTTTCTTACTAAAACAGGGAATAGAAAACATCGAAATTATCGTATTAGGACTGAAATATGGCTCCCTTGCAACACGTGCATCTGCATATAAAAACATAATACATTTGCATCCAGTGGCGCTGGAAAGGCCTCCAGTCTTTTATGCTTTTCCATTAGCATCAAGCCCTTTAGTTCCTTTGCCACCTAAAGTTGTGGTGAATAATAATGTATACATCAAAACCCTTCCCCTGGGCAGGGAAACATAGAAGGCCACATGCATTTTCTCCACACTAATTAAAATAATCGGAAGATGTAGCAGAGAAAAAAAAGATACCACAGGAGCTATTGTACATAAATATATACGTGCTAGACTCTAAGGTGGTTGGTGCTTGCATAATAGACATGAAAAATAAAGATTAAAAAGCTAGAGGAATCTAATATAAACTTCCTTTTGTGAATAGAATCTTTTTGTAAGCATTAAGAGAGGAACGCAAGCGTAAACATACCTGAGAGATTGAATACGTCACAAGCAAGTGTACATATATATATATATATATATATATATATATATATATATATATGTATGTATGTGCATACACTTGCTTGTGACTTATTCAATTTCTCAGGTTACGTTGCCGCTGTAGATGAAGATGCGTCCAGATGTGAATGAGTAAATGTGTCCGCTTCGCAACAGACACACCCCTCAGATACCTATGTCAAACTTGGACAAAAACCTTTTAGTTTATTAGTTACAAGCACAAATGCTATAAAGCATCTTTTGAACTTGAATAACCTAGCTAATACAGAGCAGGAACAACTCCCCGACTTGCGTATAAAAAAAATTGTTTTATTTTTGCTACAACAACAGCAATTCCTAATCTATGGCTAAGCTACTACCAAAATCTCAATAAGCGTCTGTGAGTCATTCGCCAACCTCAAATTACAAGCGATTCACTAGTTCAGGTGTTCGTCATCATACACTTCGTACACCTACCTTTGATCGCCTGCAAATAAAACTACTTTTCAGCCATATCTGTGACTACGTACTAGTCGGAATCTGCAATATGTTAAACACGCCCTTACTGTACATTTCCTATTTTATAGCAACCCTTTTCTCCCCCGTCACACCTTTTTGACCATAATGAGTCGTAAGTGCCAAAACGTCACAGGTCTTCATAGCTGCAGTTGCGTGCATCCACTTTCTGCGCATGCACAGTGCAAAAAACACAAAGATAAGCTATGCAAACAGATGTAGGTCTCACTCTGAATCTGGCTTTGAGAGGCACGTGTAGACTTGGATGTGAGTTTTCTTATTTTGGTTCAAATACGCCTTTCTATGATGTGCATGAGCAAAAAAAAAATGTATAATCTTGCATCCGTATGTAGTCTCGGTCATATCTTACAATTATTACACTTTTCCCTTTGAGAGACAGTATGGGGAGGCAAGGGCAGAGGTCAAGTACAGCTGTAAGGCTGTTGCAGTACAATCATCATCATCATCATCATTTATTTATATAGCACCACTGATTCCGCAGCGCTGTACAGAGAACTCATTCACATCAGTCCCTGCCCCATTGGAGCTTACAGTCTAAATTCCCTAATATAGACACACACACACACACATAGACATAGACATATACATATACATACAGACAGAGAGGTAGAGACTAGGGTCAATTTTTGATAGCAGCCAATTAACCTACCAGTATGTTTTTGGAGTGTGGGAGGAAACCGGAGCACCCGTAGGAAACCCACGCAAACATGGGGAGAACATACAAACTCCACACAGATAAGGCCATGGTCGGGAATCAAACTCATGACGCCAGTGCTGCGAAGCACAAGTGCTAACCACTAGGCCACTGTGCTGCCCTATACAATCAGCGAAGGAAACACAGATATGACTGTCAGGAGGTATATTGGCTGCGGATGTGAGTGCCTTAGCATCAGCACAGAAATGTGAATTGTGCAACAAAAAAAAAATACATTTGCACACAGTACTACCAGAGCCCTTATAGCTTGGGCTGGTTGCAGAAGTTGCAGGGGGAGAACAGTGTTAAGTCCCTCTTCATATGCTACAACCAGCACAAGACTATGAGAAACTGGGCTAGTCCCACTATAACAGGAAAACCCACTATATATGGCACTACTGGTCCCAGCAAGCCCTGGCACCCATAAAGTGCTGGGATATGCTGGGACTTGTACAACTGGGTTATATGATAGCAGGCAGCTTTACATCTGCATGTGGTGTGTCCAGCAGATATGAGAACTCTGTAAGCTATACATGCACAGTTCTGATTGTCAACAAAAATAAATTGTTTATCTAATTGCCTGCATATTTTTACTGTATGGACAACAGGAGACTAATGGTCATTTAACTAGACCAGTAGGGACTTGTTTGTTCAGCCTTCAAAAGCTCAGCTGGCCATAGTCTTTAAAAATACTGGTTCAATATAGGTATTTTAAAGGGGTAAATGTTAAAACACTGAAGAGTAAATATATCAAGCTGAGTCACTGGCGGGCTTGAAAAGTGAAGATGTTGCCTATAGCAACCAATTAGATTGTAGTTATCATTTATTTAGTACAGTCTACAAAATGATATCTAGAATCAGTTTGGTTGCTATAGGCAACACCTCCACTTTTCAAACTCGCCGGAAACTCTAACCTAGATACATTTACCCCAGTCTTTTAATAAACAATTGCATCCACTGAGTATATTTGGAAACTCCACTTGAATTACGTTGGGAGAAAAATGATCAATTTTGGCACAAGGAAATGATCATTTAATTGCGTATGTAATTAACATTACAAGAAACTAGAATTGACTCTCCAAATGCAAACTATTTAGGTATCTTTGTAATAGAATTTAAATTGGTATATTTATCCTTCCATTGGATTGCAAAAAGGTTATGTTTTATGGCTTTCTCATACATGCTTAAAGTAATCTATATATATATATATATATATAAATAGAAGTTTGTTTGTTGGAGAATATCTTCCACAGCTGTCAAGGTAAAGCAGTCAAATCTTACATAGTTATTTATAGAGATGCTCAGGCTCGGTTCCCCGAGAACCAAACTCACCCAAACTCAGCAGATCCGAATTTCAGTACTTTCGTGCGCCCTCGGAATTGAAAACGAGGCAAAATGTCATTGTGACGTCAACGGATCTCGCAAGTTTTGGATTCTATAAGTACCGCTCTCCCCGGCGACCCAGCGCCATTCCACGGAGGGACACAGAAGGAGTAGCACAGTTCTTGGCAGTCTCAAGTGCAGTTGGGCAGCTTTATAGGTAGAAATTAAGGAGGAGGGGCAGCAGTCTTCTTCAAAGTCTTCATTGACATTCAGGAGAGCTCCATTGCTAATTGTCATTGCTGAAATAAAAATAGGGCTAGCAGGTTTGTTCTTCTAAATCTGCAGTCACATTGTACTATGTTATATAGGTAACACACAAAGAGGAGAGCTCCATTACTAATTGTCATTGCTGAAATACAAATAATACTGCTGGCAGACTTGGTGTGAATCTGCAGTGACATTCTACTGTGTTATGTAGGTAACACACAAAGAGGAGAGCTCCATTGCTAATTGTCACTGCTGAAATACAAATAATACTGCTGGCAGTCTTGGTGTAAATCTAAAGTCACATTGTACTGTGTTATATAGGTAACACACAAAGAGGAGAACTCCATTGCTCCATTGCTAATTGTCATTGCTGAAATAGAAATACTAGGACTGGCAGGCTTGGTCTTCTGAATTTGCAGTCAAATTGTACGGTGTTACATAGCTAACACACAAAGAGGAGAGCTGCATTGCTAATTGTCATTGCTGAAATTGAAATACCAGGACTGGCAGGCATCTTCTTGTAAGGTCAGTCGTGACCAAGAAAGACCTTGTCATTCGGGCTCCAAAAGTGGTGTCCAAATACTTTACGTGTAAAAGCCGAGTTGGAAGAAAACAGTAAGACATTAGAGGAAAATGTATGTTTAGATTCAGAAATGACACAAATCCCTGAGAAGAGTCTATCCACGAGTGCTATGTGTAATCCTGACCATTCTGATAGTGTACCCATAAAGAAGGCCCCTTTCAACATTTCTGCAGATGTGTGCCTGAACAGCCCAAGTGTAGCCGATGATACACAAATTGAGGATGCTTCTTTGGAATTGCAACAGGATGAGAGGAATATTTGTTGTAGCGACAAGGGCGCTAATGAGGATGCTTATGAGGATAATTTTGTATGTGTAAGTCCTGCACCGGTGGAAGCAGTTCTTGCACGTGATAAGAAGAAGGCCATTGTCATGCCTAGACATAAGACCAAAAAATTCAACTCTTATGTGTGGAATTATTTTTACCCAAATCCTGACAACAGATGTCTAGCCATTTGTAGCGTATATAAAGCCACAGTCAGTTGAGGCAGGGACCTTAACCATCTTGGAACCTCATCCATGATACGCCATTTGAAACGAGTTCATGGCAAGCTTTTAGGAAAATTGGAAACTTATGCTAAAAAAATAACAAGCAGTTCATCATCAGCTAGGTTCCTTCTGTCAACTAGATCCCGACACCTGAAATCTACACCCACATCACCGTCCTCATCAATATACTCAGTAGCGATCGGAGTTAGTCCTGCATCCAAGTTGCTAAGTCTAAATAACTCCTCCACTATCCTGGATTCCTCAGAAGAATTCTTGAGCATTAGTCCAACTGCTGCTGCTGGGGGTGAATCTTCATCCAAGAAGCAGACCAAGAAGAAGACTACTAGTACTTTACAACAATTGACTGTTAAACAATCCTTTGTAAGAGAAAGCAAGTATGAAAGCTGTCACCCAGTCGCAAAGCAGATCACAGACGCCATGGCGACTATGCTAGTATTAGATCTGCGTCCAATATAACCATATATAAGTACCAAATATATACCATAAGGTTCGTAAAAATGTCTGTAGGCAGTAAAATATATCGACATTTCCGGCAATCGGCAACAGCATGTAGGAGATTGCTACAGCTACAAGAGCAATTTAATTTGCCCTGCCACCAACAAGCAAGAGGTGGTGAAAATTCTACCCTGTATATGCTTCAGTGGATGGAGGAACAGCGAAAAGCCATCCACGCTTACTCCACAAGCCATGACATTGGGAAAGGAGGGAGGATGTATTTCACTCAAGCACAGTGAAGAATTCTTTCTGTGTTGTGCAAGGTGCTGAAACCATTCGAAGTTGTTACCTCTGAAGTGAGTTCAGACACTGCTAGCTTGAGTCAAGTGATTCCCTTAACTATACTTTTGGAAAAACAGCTTGAGAAACTGAAGGAGGAGATAAAACAAAGCAATTACGCTAAGTATGTCGGACTTATAGATCAAGTACTTTATTTGCTTTACCAGGATCCAACAGTTATCAAAATCTTGAAATCGGATAACTACATTTTAGCGACTGTGCTTGATCCTCGGTTTCAGAGCTATGTTTTCTCTTTGTTTCCAACTGACCCAGATCTGAAGAGATGCAGGGAGCTCCCGGTGAGCAAGATGACAGCTCAAGTGCTACGTGACAGAACGGCGTCTCCTCCTTCAGTTTCTCACTTAAGTGCTACTAGGAAAAAACTTATCTTTCCCAAGTGACCCAGGGATGATGCAGAGGACTCAGCACAACATTTTGACATCTGGTCTGATCTAAAAGAATTGACCAAAAAATGTGACACCTCTGCCGTAACTCCACCTGATCCTACTATCAACATCCAAAGGATGGTGGAGGATTATTTTCACAACAGCATAGAAATAGACACACCAGAGAGTCCCTTTACATACTGGGAGAAAAAAAAGGGAATTTGGAGACCCATGTACCAACTCGCTTTGCACTGCCTAAGCTGCCCACCCTCCAGTGTGTACTCGGAAATGGTTTTCAGCACATCCGGGAACCTTGTCAGCGATCAGCGTAGGAGGCTACTTCCTCAAAATTTGGAAAAGATGATATTCATAAGAATGAACTTCAATTTCCACAAGGAAGGCCTTTCCCGCCAATTACATCAAAATACTGAAATTTCTGTAACAGTGGATTCCAGCGGTGATGAATTAATAATGTGTGAGGATGATGTACAAACTGATGAGGGTGAGGATGAGGCAGAGGATAATGACAACAACATCTTGCCACAGTAGATTTCATTAACAGCACTGTTACCTTAGGTCAGTGGTTCCCAAACTTTCTCAGTTCGAGGCACCCTTAATCACCATAATCTTTACAAGGCACCCCTAAGCCAAAATAATTACAGAGTAGTCCCGTTTTTTACGTAGTTGGGTCAAAATGATGTAAGATGTATTTAGGCCCCTTCACCATCACATTGTGAACCTTCATCATATCACTGCGCCCCTTCACCATATTACTTTGCCCCCCTCTTCGCCATCTTACACTCTGTCCCCCTCCTTCTGCGTCTCTCTCTGTCCCCCTCCTTCTGCGTCTCTCTCTGTCCCCCTCAATCAGCGTGTCTCTCTGTCCCCCTCAATCAGCGTGTCTCTCTGTCCCCTTCAATCAGCGTCTCTCTGTGTCCCCCTCCTTCAGCGTCTCTCTGTGTCCCCCTCTTTCAGCGTCTCTCTGTGTCCCCCTCATTCAGCGTCTCTTTCTGTCCCCCTTCTTCAGTGTCTCTGTCCCCCTTCTTGTGTCTCTGTCCCCCTTCTTCAGTGTCTCTCTGTCCCCCCCCTTCAGTGCGTCTCTGTCCCCCCCTTCAGCGCGTCTCTGTCCCCCCCTTCAGCGCGTCTCTGTCCCCGCCTTCAGCGCATCTCTGTCCCCCCCTTCAGCGCGTCTCTGTCCCCCCCTTCAGCATGTCTATCTGTGTCCCCCTTCAGCATCTCTCTCTGTCCCCCTCCTTGAGCGCCTCTCTCTGTCCCCCTCCTTCAGCGTGTCTCTCTGTGCCCCCTTCAGCCTGTCTCTCTGTGCAACCCTTCAGCCTGTCTCTCTGTGCCCCCCTTCAGCCTGTCTCTCTGTGCCCCCCTTCAGCCTGTCTCTCTGTGCCCCCCTTCAGCCTGTCTCTCTGTGCCCCCCTTCAGCCTGTCTCTCTGTGTCCCCCTTCAGCCTGTCTCTCTGTGTCCCCCTTCAGCCTGTCTCTCTGTGTCCCACTTCAGCCTGTCTCTCTGTGTCCCCCTTCAGCCTGTCTCTCTGTGTCCCACTTCAGCCTGTCTCTCTGTGTCCCCCTTCAGCCTGTCTCTCTGTGTCCCCCTTCAGCCTGTCTCTCTGTGTCCCCCGTCAGCCTGTCTCTCTGTGTCCCCCGTCAGCCTGTCTCTCTGTGTCCCCTTCACTTCATTTACTTAACTTCTTTCCTGACATCATCTCTGCTGCTGCTCCTCACTGAGGCTGACGGACGTGATGACGTCACGCCCGGCAGTCAGTGAAGAGGAGGATCCGGCGCTGAATGATGGGTACGTTTTTTTTGTTTGTTTTTTTTGCTATGGCGATCGCGGCACCCCTGTGATAGCGCTGCCGCAACCCAGGGACCCGCGGCGCACACTTTGGGAACCGCCGCCTTAGGTGCCTTAAGCCCATTGTTAGCTTGTTTTGTGGGGCCCCAAATAAACCAAGCACTTCAGCCACAAGGAGTGCCACTTTTGTGGCTGAAGTGCTTGGTTTGTTAAAGTATGCATGTCCTTTTTAAGATCCAACATAAGGGTGGGTGGGAGGGCCCAAGGACAATTCCATCTAACACCACTTTTCCTTTCAGCTACCGCTGTGTGCCAATGTTACCTACATGTGCTATATACTGTTGTGTGATTTGCAAAAAACTTAGACACCCATTGATGATGCAGATGACTCAGCACAACATTTTGACATCTGGTCTTATCTACTGTAAAATAATTGACCAGAATTAGTGACACCTCTGCTGTAACTCCACCTGATCCTACTATTAACTATCAACATCCAAATGGTGGAGGATTATTTTTAATTTTGTTGAATGGTATAAAGACAACAATTGTATTAACAAAGAACAACGTTGCTTGCAGAAGTAATGTAAGCATGGATGTCTAAATAGACGTATATATGTATTACCTTCCACTTTGCTGCTGTTTCATCAGTATTGCGCAAAGTATTTGTAACCTGCACTTTACGTCAAAGGTACCTAACTATATTATAATATCTTGTGAATTGGGGCTGATTCGAAGCTCAGTGATGAACTTGCTTTTTGCTGTGAATTACAATGGCTCTTTTTAGTGCATTGTCTGGCACCCTCGATTAGTCTAGGTCTGATAAAAGCACGAATCCTGGGGGGGCGTCAGTGCTCGTCACCACGTATTAGCTGTAGAATTACCACAGTTATCCAAGGAACGGGTGGAGCGATCAAAATGAACCATAACTGATTTCATGATCCAAGGACAATTCCATCTTGCACTGTTCTTTACTTACACTGCTGTGTGGCAATGTTTCCTAGATGTGCTATGAACTGCCGTGTGTTTGAGTTATTGCTCTGTCGCTTAGCATCCAGCCAGGTCGCTGCAGTCTTTGTTTGAAAGTGTATGAAAATAATATTGTGACCTGTGAGGTGATCAAAATTGAATGCAAATCACTTGGAATTAGTGTTATTGAGTTTAATAATAATGTAGAGGAGAAAAAAAAGCAAATATATGCGATATTAGCAAAAAAAATAGGAATTTTAGAAAAAAATCGGGATCCAAAACCAAAACACGCGAGGGCGGTTTTGCCAAAGCAAAAACCAAGACACAAAGTTAATCCAGATCCAAAATCAAAACCAGAACACGGGGGTCAGTGAACATCTCTAGTTTTTTA
Source organism: Mixophyes fleayi (assembly GCF_038048845.1). Lineage (NCBI taxonomy): Eukaryota > Metazoa > Chordata > Amphibia > Anura > Limnodynastidae > Mixophyes > Mixophyes fleayi. Next base: position 237,345,185 of record NC_134405.1, on the reverse strand, counting down.
GTATCAAAAAAGTGACCTATTAGACCACATAGTGACAATGTGACAAACCAACAAATATTGAAAGCATAATTTTTTGGATGTAAACAATTTTATGACTGCTGGAAGGATACCTCGTCAAAACACAACATAACGAGAATGCAACGAAGCAACAAATGTAATTCTAAATAGCATTTTTGTTCTATTTACCAAATAATTTGCTAATATATAAAAACTGCTACATATTACAAATCTCACTCTGTGATTGCCCTCTGACCCAGTCCCTATATATTGCAGGTACAATTTAGTGTGGTGGTTTAGGTACACTTATTGTGACATCTATAAGCATTGGTACAAGCAGAGATCATCAGAAGTGAAAAATAATGAACAGCAGTGCAGCTCTTGGACCCAAACTTGAACTCGGTTAAAGGGAACTCTTTCTTATTAACTGCAATGTCATTTGCATTTCACTGAAACCAATATAAAGTCGGATTATTCATTAGCCAATTTTACAATGTTGTTTGTTTTTCCTATACAGAATTTTAATTATGCCTCATGTTCTACTTTTCCCTAAACACCTCCTTATTAACTTGTCTGCTCTTTACTACCTGATTGTCATCTTAATAGCTCTGCTCCTGCCATGTGGACATATTTGCTCTAATCATGGGGAACATCATGACACTTACCCTATTACTATCTCACTATCATAATCAAAGTAGTTAAAAGGTCACGAGATCATCACACTCATCTACTTAAATGCCCTGTTCTACAGCATGCATGCAGATAAATTGTTTATTTACAAGATACAGGGTACAGAACAGTGGGTTTTTTCCCTGCCCACTTCAAAACAAGTTGCACCTGGTGTGCAGTAGATGAAGAATGATAACAAAAAGATGATCAGGAACGTCAAAGTCAACCTCACCATAAAAAGCATCTGTCACAAAAAGTGTTTTCAAGCTTGTTTCAAAGCCCACACAAAGCATGCTGAAATCACTTCTATAACATCATGAAGTACACATTAATATGCCTGGAATCAGCGTCAGGGCCGTAACAAGGGTGGATGGGCAGTGTGAACAAACAGGGCGTAACGCCTGTCCGCTATTTATCCCAGGTCTACATAAACACAGTGGAAAAGCGCAGCACTGCATTTCAGCATCTTATCTGCTCCAGCCAGCATTGTGCATCACAATGCTGTCTGTGCAGAGGAGCTGAACAGAGCAAGGAAGCCAGGAAGAAGACAAAGAGGAAGCAGTGATGCGAACAAGAAGAGAAATAAGAAGAAAGGTAATTAGAATACGTCACAGAAAATGGAGGGAGAGTGGTGTCCAGAAATTGGGGGGAGAAAGGACTGCAGAGAATGTGGCAGAGAAGTGGGTGCAGTGAACATGGGGGAAGAAATGGCTTCAGAGAACAAGGGGGAGAGGTTGCTGCAAAGAACATGGGGAGGTGGATGCAGAGAACATGGGGGCAGGTGAGGTGGATGTATAATACCCTGCAAATCACACGTATATTACTGCTGTCACAGAACCAGATGGGAGATGGTAGCTACTACTGAACTAAGAGGGGCAGTGTCTAATGAGTCTCTGGTGTTCACCAGTGACCCCCACAAGAAGGTATGGGCTCCGCTGTATGGGGCGTGCAGGTCATGGTTCTCAAAGTCACTTACTGGTGAAGTAGGTAGGTGAAAGAGAGATAAAGCCACAGAGGTGTGACAAAACGCGTCAGTTACGGGGTACTATTGATATATGAATGTGGGGAAATGCAGACTGAGGTGTTCTTTTATATTTAACCCTTGATTGATGTGGACATTTTCATGGAGTGATATACTCACATACAGATAAATGATTACACAGCCTTTAGCTACCTGATTGATTACTGCATTTAGAAAGGACGTGCTAAATAGGAGATCTGGTGTGAAATGCATATATTTTATCCGGCTACCTTTTGGCATGGATGGACGCTCAGTCCTGAAGTTAGCTGTGCACAGTGTGTGCCAAGGAAATCTTCAGAAACCATCAGCGCCCTAATGTGGAGCAATACACAGGTGACCATGATTAGTCCTGGCAAGTACTGTATGTCCTTCTATTTCCAACTATTGGCTTGTTTTAAGGAGTTATAACACTTCAGCCTGCATATTTCAATTTCCAGACACATGGATATCGTACAGTCCATCACATAACGAGTGATTTAGTTAGATATGAATGTTAAATAAGTTTGCAAATAATAACAATATAGTTAAATTCATAAATTTATTTTATTGATTTTATGTTGAATAGATGTTTTTTAATGATTATCAGGAATCTGAATGTATTCTGCCATATCTGTTTAATTTGTATTTGATATGACCAAGGTGACTGGTGCTCCTTACTGTGTTTTTTTTTAGGTTGAATAATACTGGAAGGAGTTGGCACCTCCATTCATAAAGAGCTGACTCTCTCTGTTTTTTTCTTTTTATACATAGCTCCAAATTTGGGTTTTTTTTGTTTGTAGGTGAAAGTGAGAGTTCAGACAGTCTGAGTTCAAGCCATCCAGGAGCGATGTACGAAATCTTGATCTAATAGGTTTCAGGGAAGCCCGAGGTCAGAAGCCACATGAGAGCTAAAGGACAGAATCAGGATCCAGAAGAATACTCAATGCCAAGCCGAAGTCACAAGCCGAAGGAACAAACTGGATGCGGGGAACAGGGAACAGGGAGCTGAATACAAGAAAAGGTAGGTGTTGCTGGAGCTAGGTAGACCTAATACTCTGGTATCCTACTGGATGGCTGTGGGAAGAGCATCCCGTTGCTCATCATAGGGACGTTTCTGGTTGTCAAGAGGCGTTCATCCCTGCGCAGTTGGGGTAGACGCAGGGATGGCACCTGACAACTGCATGCACTCATTCAGATACTACATCTTCGAGGAGTGCCTCTGGGAAATTCATTACAAATTGCATTTGGCATTTTGGGGTGGACAAACTGCAAACTAGAGTCCCAGACTGCACACTAGAGCTCCAGACTGCACTAGAAACATGAGACATTTAGACCCTTCAACAAGTTGCAAAATGCCCATAAAAAATGTGCATTTTATTGCCAGAATGTACTTGAAGGCTCCAGGATATTCTAGTGGACAAGAGGTGGAGTCAAAAAAGGAATGCTGGACGTCAGTGGGTGATTTATGTGCATGTGTTATTGCTTCGTAGAATAATGGAGGATCTACCCACAAGTAGCCATTGTGTGCTGAACTTCAGGAAAGAATTGCTGTTGCCTTCAGGGATGTTTGCAGCTAAAGTTCCATCTTTAAATGCCACCCCAGAGGAAGGAAGCATTTTTGGATTAAAGCCCATTAGATGTCAGCAGGACTCATAAGAAGACAAATAAGTTTATGGTTTATTTTGCCTTGCTATGTTCAAGTTATTAAAGTGATATAAGTGAGACATCAAGCTGTGCTATTAAAACCTCTGACTGGTGTAGAGATGTGCCCCGGAGCAGCGACCAGCAGGAAGAGGGTGAAGATGGATCCTGCTGCTGTGCCCGTGAAGAGGGCGAACATGGATCCTGCTGCTGTGCCAGTGAAGAGGGTGAAGAAAGAAAAGAAAACTTACTTACCATTCTTGCGATCCAGCGCTGGTGAATATTTTTCTTTTTCCGCAGGTCCCGCCAGCAGTGGCCAGGTGAACCAATCAGGGCTTGCCTCCCCCTGCTGGCCAATCGACGGCCGGGTGAATGAGTCAATCCTGGCTCACCTCCGCCCGTTTAAATTATTGGTGCCGTGGTGAGCCAATGAGTGCTCGCGGTGGCGCCCAGTGATGATGGCAGAGAGAGAAGAGGACGTCGTGGGTCGTCCGGAGCACTGGTTCAAGAAAGAGACGTCGGAAGTGGCAGGGTGCCCTTGACAGGGCAAGGAGCTACCCTACCACTGGAAGAAAACGCCAGAGACGTCTGCAGGGAGCCCTTTCAAGGGCTAAGAGCACCCCCCCAGAAGACAGCTGCACCGAACAGAAGAAGAGGCGCCGCCAGCTGGAGGGTCAGGAAGACCCGGTAAAGAAGGCGTCGAACAAGCTGAGTATCCTGCGCAGAGCAGGTAAGTATACTCTGCGTTAGGTCTGGCATAAAGCCCATGGGCACTGTCTGGTACTAGGCCCGTGGCTACAGTTAGGGGCACAAGGCCCAGGGTTAATTGGGCAAAAGACCCATATAGGTAGTTAGTGGGCTTTAAGCCCAGTGTCAGGAAAGGGTACAAGCCCTACTTAGTGGGCTAGAACCCATAGTCAGGTAGGCCATAAGGCCTAGTTAGTGGGCTAGAGCCCATAGTTAGAAGGGCACAAGGCCCTAGTTAGTGGGCTCAGGGCCCAAGGCAGAGGAAGCATAAGGCCCATAGTCAGGGCACAAGGCCCTGTAGGTAAGGCCACAAGAGCCCATGGTGTAGGGCATAAGGCCTCTGGTAAAGAGGGTACCAGGCCCTGTAGGTAACGGGCGTGAGAGCCTAATCTAGAATAGGGTGCAGTCCCAGACTGGTGTGCGAATCTAGGTGATAGTCCTAGGCATTAGTAAGGCAGAAGGCACCTGTTAGTGCTATACTAAACTGTCTGGTTAGATATCAGAGGTGTGTATTCCGTGGTCAGCCTTCCAGATGCAACAGCAGAGTCTTATTCCGGCCTGTGTGGTGAATACTGTATTGTGCATTGTATTTGGTTGTGCTGTGTGTGTTTATTTACAGGTGCAAGACATCAGGCCCCCATTAAAGGTAGGCTCTTGTTTCCTTACTATTTTCCTGCAATAATCTGTGTCTGTGGGGACAAGGTGTAGATAGGAATACACACACAGTTAAGGAAGGACACATGGTAGTCTTCCCGTCCTGTAGGTCCCTGGGATTACGCTGGTTTCCAGAGACAGTTATTGGGCCCCTCACTGGCAGTGCAGCACAGCCCATTTGAGTTCCAGTGATGCGTCCCATGGTTCCATTCGGGTGTCCAGTCTGAGTTCCGGCAGGGTCCCTGGCAGTTTTCCGGATTGGATGGTGTTCCGCTTGGGTGAAGGTGGCGATTTTGAGTTCCGGTAGTGACGACTGGTGGTTCCATACCAAAGCCGCCACCCCGGTGCGCTGTTACAGTGAGCCTCAGTCGTGCAGGTGGCGACAGGTCCTTGGGATTCCGTGAGTGACCCCATAGTGAGAAGATAGTTTTCTCTGTATGACCTGGGTGAGGGTTTAAGGATCAGCCCTCTGTAGTAGAACGTGAACACCAGTTTGTGTTCCCCGTAGGTAGAGGGAAGAGGCTTAGGGAGTACACTACACCCGGTTTATAGGAAAGCTGCGTTCCTGACCATTAGTTAGTTGTTTGTTTTAGGGTCGGGCCACCTGTTGTTAGTTAGTGTCAGTTGTGTGGGTTGTACATACTAGCCTCACTTGTAGAGTAGAGGGAGGCTGTGTTGGGTCTGTCTTCCACAGGTGACGGAGAGGAGCAGGAGAGCAGGGACCGGAAGTTGGATAGTACGGTGAGTATAACGCTCTATTCCTACTTCTGGTTAGGCCGTCACCCAGAGGTGAGTGGAGTATTTGAGGCGTGATTGACTTGAGTGTCTCTGCTCATTGCCGTGGTCTCGGACAGTCCTTTCTCAGGTATGCACAGCCTTAATTTCGGTTTCTTCGTTAGAGGGAAGTGGAGTTAGGTGACAGAAGTTCGGTTGCTGCTCTGCTGGGATAGGACAGCGGCTGGGGTGACTCAGAAGCAGACAGGAGGTGGTCATCGTTTGAGAGATAAGTTATCTGTGTGCATCTGTCCTGTTCCCCGCAGGTGTTACACTGGGACAGTAACATTGCTATTGAGAGGTTATTGTGCTATCTGAAGGAACAGTTTATTCCAACCAAATCTGCTGTATTTAAAGTTTATCTACAAGCTGACACAGGATGCTAGGGATATAGAGAGAAATCATTTGTCACAAGAGTTTATCTATATAGCATCAGAAGTTTGATCCTATTTTGAAAAGCCTAAAATGGTTGCTGAGGAGAGAAAAGCGAGTTGTTTAACTCTACAGTTGCTGGGAGAGGATCTGCCTTTTCCATTAGGTGGATTATTAAGTGAAGATTGTGTTTCTTTCACTGATAATCTTGTATTGTGTAGAATGACTGTTCCTTACACCAAGCTCAGAAGTCACCTATGCGTTAAGTTGATTACTTATTTCATCCTTTACAAGTTAATAAGCTTCATGTGTCCAGCTGAAACTTTGCTTTAACCTGCGGATTATAATTTATCCCCAGGGAATCTGTCTAGTGTAAAGTGACCCTAGTCTACAGTAATTTCTTCTCAAGAATCTAACATGATCAAGTTGGATTAACCCTTGTTGCAACTCTACTGAGTTGTGTGTGAAAAGTGTATAATTGCACTAAAAGTTTATTTTGATTGATTTGTCTAGATCAGTGATGGGCAAACTATGGCCCACGGGCCAGATCCGGCCCCCTTAGAGGTTCTATTCGGCCCACCAATATTTTAAAAAATTTCATTAAAATATGCATAAAATTAGGGCCGACCCTGTGTGTCAGAACCTTCATTTTTATGCATTCCCAGCTATTTCCTCCATTACACTTCATCCTCCTTCCTAAAAGGACACTTCGTTGGCCAATCACTCAAACACCTGCTCGCCCCCTAATGGCTGAAAGTCATGTGAGAAGAGATGGGCTGGGCCATATACTAAGGCGGATTTCGATTGGCTGCTGTGTTGTCAGTTAGTGGCTCACCAGAAAGACGGATCTGCAACAACCTGCTGCAGTTAAATAAGTGCTGTGTCTGTACGATCGCTGCACTTATAGAGGTAACACTGTTATATAACACCCTCCCGTTACATCCAAAAAATTTGTGTTATATATTTCGATATTTTAGTTTTTTAATAAATTATATTGGCCTACCTAAAGTTTTTCTTTTTTATTTGGCCCGCTCCTGAAAAAGTTTGCTCTGTCTAGATAATCTGCCGCAGCAGCACTTAGTGTAATTGTCTTTTAAAAGTATTTTCCAGTGAATCCCATTTCACTGAAACACTAGTGCCTCACTTTCCATTGAGATATATTTATTCAGTGACCTATGTGTTGTAGTGATTTATGTTTGCATATTGCTGATATTGTTGTGATGGGGCTGTATGGGGGGAAATAGACATATTTATTAAACATGGATAATATTAATTTCATTTTGGGGCTGATTGGGTGGAAGGAGGTTTGTTTATTAAACAAAGAAAATATACCAATTTAATGTCTAGCTGTTTTAGGGGGAGGGATGCCAGAGTGTTTACTCACTGCTCAGCTTTCCAGAAGGTGAATCTTTTCCAAACAGGGAGCCAACATTACAGGATCCAGCAAAGGAGCAAGTGAGCTGAAGACATCAGCAGCAGCACCAGGTAGTCAAACTACAAGAACAGGTAGGAGAGAGCAGCACAGGATTGGGGAATGGACTTGTGCTTGAATAGGGCTAGGCACATTCCATCGTAGTATGACTACACCTTTTCAGCAACATCTAATCCCACCAAGATCCACAAGGGGGTTGATGGGTGCCACTATTCTCTCTTGTCCAGGGCTCTAAAATATCCAGTTATGGCTATGATCAGCCTCTTCTGCCACCCAAGGCAGTACTTGTACCATGCCAAGCCCATTGCTTTGGTCACCTGCCACTTACTGCTGTACTGTAATTGACACAACAAGTGGAATAGGTGCGGGAGAGAAAAAATAATTCCAGTCCTTCTCCAGTTCCTACTTCACTCACATTAAACTTCAGCAAAGGGGAAGGTAGAGAGAGGCATGTTGGGAGAAAGGAGGCAAAATGAGAACCTAGTCTCTGATTCACTGTCAGTGGTGCTGCCTGAGATGAGATTATCCCCTTACCTAGAGGAGGAATAGTCATCTATAAATGTCGTGCTGCTCCGTTTACAATTAGAATATTAGCTCTCTCATGAGAAGAGCCCTCACAAGGCTTTGTTTTCATGTCCTCATTTATGTTCCCTTGTTCTTTGTATCTCCTGCTTACCCTCACTGCGTGATGCGCTGGAGCAATGTGATGCCTTACAAACCAACTAAAATAGTAAATATCACAAAGTTCATATACATCACAATCAATTAACTGCAGTGGTTGCTTTGCTCTGGCTGATTTCATATATTATCTTCCTTGTGGTTCTAGCAGCAGCAGGCGCATTTTGTTAGTAGAGTATGGGCAGATGTCTAACAAGTCAGGACTACAGAGACTATTTGATTGTGTCCTGTTCTTGTGTCTGTCCTCTACCATTTATAAATGAATTTGGCAGACAGTGAAGTGTCATTATGGCAGGTAGTGCTCAAATCAAGACTATGGAGACACGCAAACAATTCATCAATAGCATTTTCAGGCTTGTAAGAACACCAAGAATATCAAGACAGGAACAAGTAAGTAAGTGAAGAATGGGAATAAATGGACTATACAATGTAAACAGTATTTAGCGCCAAGTAAGCAAATATAATACATTCCTTCCTCTTAGTTATCTAACATAACATGGACCTACTGAGCTTTATGAAGCGTATAGATCCGTTCAGAGATTTCAAGAGGCGGAATAATCCCATACTTCTGGAGACATTAACTCCTTCCTCATATGTTGTAGTTTCTCAACCTGCCACATGCCTTTTCTTTAAAGGGTTGTATTGTACCACACAAGGGAAAAGTCTGGCAGACAAGCCCTGTCCAGCTAGGAAACTAGTGGTCAGGGATAACAACAAAATAAATACTCCCAAGGTTTTAATGGGCTCAACCACCCATTTAATGATGAGACACTCATTCTCCACAACAGAGTATTGGGTCTCTCGGGGATAGAACTTCCAACTTACGTACAACCAATACAGAAATGAAAGTTGCACAATCAATTTATCGGTTAAAAAAAGGTGCTTGACAAGGTGGGGTTATTCTGAAAGGAGCACAAACAGTGAAAAATCCCCAAGCAAACTGTTGCTAACCAGCAAAAGAGCTGCTATTTTAACTGGTAGATAAAAATGCAGAATTCTAAGTTACACACATTTGCAAATGCATGATAAGCCAACCGCCACCTCAAGTCGCTTCTCCTAACAGGGTGGTCCCAACTCTAAACAATGAGAATCCCTATTTTTGGGACCTGCATAAATGTGTTTTTAAATTGAGAGCTAACTTACCAAGGGGCACCGAAAGAGCTTCCAGATGGCAGTATAGCACCAGCACTCCCCATTAGCTACTGATACCAGTGTATGACTCTCAAACACACAATAGAGAAAGGAAAGTTACTCTATAAATGTATAGGTTAACAGGTGCTTGAAAGGGTGGGGTTATCCTGAAAAGAGCAAATACAGAGCAAAATCCCCCAGCACTGTGCACAGGTATCAGTAGTTACTGGGGAGTGCTGGTGCTATACTGCCATTTGGACTGTCTTGGGGTGCCTCTTGGTAAGTTAGCTCTCAATTTAAAAACATACACACACACACACACACACACACACAAGTATTATATATATATATATATATATATATATATATATATATATATATTTATATCCCAAAAATAGGGTCTCTCATTGTTTAGAGTTAGGACCACCCTATTAGCAGAAGTGCCGTGACATGGTTGGTGACTTATCATGCATCTGCAAATGTTTGTAACTGAGCAGTGTGCTGGGGGATTTTTTCCTGTATTTGCAACTTACAAACAACACCAGGGGGTAAATGTATCATACTCCGGTTTCCCTTTGCAAGGCAGCGCCACTTTAAATTTTAGCTGTCATCTCGCCGAACTCGCGGGAGTTAAAGAAAGCGGAGTATGATACATTTACCCCCAGATGATCTAACCCCAAAAAGATTTGACATAGGATATGTTAGAGATCGCGGCGGCCGCGGGCACCGCCGCGACTCTCCTGGGTTCTCTGGTGACGTCCCGGCTGGGCAACAACCGGGACGCTGGGGAGCTTCTCGCGCCGCGCCTGGCCAGCTGTCAAACAGCCGGGCGCGTGCGTATAGGGGGAGATTGAGTCAGCCGCGCAAGGCTGTAGTAGATCAGTCAATCAGGGCTGATTAAGGACTTAGTTTGCCGCTGGCACTCTGCCTTTTCCATTGGCTGCAGGCTCATTTTTATTATGCTGCAGCTGAGGACACATTCTGGACTGTGTCCTGATTGGCCATCAGTACTATTTAAGGCAGTGAGGACTGAGCCTCACTGCCGGTTATAGCGTCTAGTTTGCCTGTCAGCCTAATCTGCTCCTGCTCCTGCTTTGTATTGGTGAAACCTGTTGGACTGATTGCCTGTGTATGACCCCTTGCCTGGATTTGGACCCTTCCTATGTTTCTTGTGACCCCAACCTCTGGTGTGTTTACCGACCTTCCTGTTTGCTTGTGACCCTTGACCTTGGCCTGTTTACTGGATCTGTTGTCTGCTGTCGGCCCTTGACCCTTGCCTGGACTTCACTACGCTTACCTGGGTTCTCCCCAGCCGGTACACACTTCACGACCCTCTGGCAGTCTTCGGCCAAGTCTGTCCCCACCACTAGGGGCTCCAGTGAACACCTGACTAGCAGAGCATACTCTGAGTTGTGTTGTATCGGCTGGAGGGGTTCCTAACAGGACAACCCCAACCATAGCCGGATTAAGGGGGGGATTTTTTTATTATTATTTTTTTTTTAATGGCGGCGGGGGGGGGGGGGGTTGCGGGGGGGTTCGGGTCTCCCTGCATTGGTGGGGGGAGCAGGGTAGTAAAAAAAAATAATAGAGATACTACTCGCCTCATCGCTGCGCCAGTGTCCCTCCTCCTCCTCCCTCTCTGCACTGTTAACACTGAATGACAGGCGTGACATCATCAAGTCACGCCTGTCATTCAGTGAGGAGCAGCACGGAGAGGACCAAGAAAGAAACAAGAAGACAGAAGTGAAGAGAAGAACGAAGCTAAAAGGAAGGTAAGTAAAAAAAACAAAAACGGAATAACGCAGAAAGGCACACTATGGAGGAAAAAGGGGGAGAAGAAAGGCACACTATGGAGGAAAAAGGGGGAGAAGAAAGGCACACTATGGAGGAAAAAGGGGGAGAAGAAAGGCACACTATGGAGGAAAAAGGGGGAGAAGAAAGGCACACTATGGAGGAAAAAGGGGGAGAAGAAAGGCACACTATGGAGGAAAAAGGGGGAGAAGAAAGGCACACTATGGAGGAAAAAGGGGGAGAAGAAAGGCACACTATGGAGGAAAAAGGGGGAGAGGAAAGGCACACTATGGAGGAAAAGGGGGAGAAGAAAGGCACACTATGGAGGAAAAAGGGGGAGAAGAGAGGCACACTATGGAGGAAAAAGGAGGAGAAGAGAGGCACACTATGGAGGAAAAAGGGGGAGAAGAGAGGCACACTATGGAGGAAAAAGGGGGAGAAGAAAGGCACACTATGGAGGAAAAAGGGGGAGAAGAAAGGCACACTATGGAGGAAAAAGGGGGAGAAGAAAGGCACACTATGGAGGAAAAAGGGGGAGAAGAAAGGCACACTATGGAGGAAAAAGGGGGAGAAGAAAGGCACACTATGGAGGAAAAAGGGGGAGAAGAAAGGCACACTATGGAGGAAAAAGGGGGAGAAGAAAGGCACACTATGGAGGAAAAAGGGGGAGAGGAAAGGCACACTATGGAGGAAAAGGGGGAGAAGAAAGGCACACTATGGAGGAAAAAGGGGGAGAAGAGAGGCACACTATGGAGGAAAAAGGAGGAGAAGAAAGGCACACTATGGAGGAAAAAGGGGGAGAAGAAAGGCACACTATGGAGGAAAAAGGGGGAGAAGAAAGGCACACTATGGAGGAAAAAGGGGGAGAAGAAAGGCACACTATGGAGGAAAAAGGGGGAGAAGAAAGGCACACTATGGAGGAAAAAGGGGGAGAAGAAAGGCACACTATGGAGGAAAAAGGGGGAGAAGAAAGGCACACTATGGAGGAAAAAGGGGGAGAAGAAAGGCACACTATGGAGGAAAAAGGGGGAGAAGAAAGGCACACTATGGAGGAAAAAGGGGGAGAAGAAAGGCACACTATGGAGGAAAAAGGGGGAGAAGAAAGGCACACTATGGAGGAAAAAGGGGGAGAAGAAAGGCACACTATGGAGGAAAAAGGGGGAGAAGAAAGGCACACTATGGAGGAAAAGGGGGAGAAGAAAGGCACACTATGGAGGAAAAAGGGGGAGAAGAGAGGCACACTATGGAGGAAAAAGGAGGAGAAGAGAGGCACACTATGGAGGAAAAAGGGGGAGAAGAGAGGCACACTATGGAGGAAAAAGGGGGAGAAGAAAGGCACACTATGGAGGAAAAAGGGGGAGAAGAAAGGCACACTATGGAGGAAAAAGGGGGAGAAGAAAGGCACACTATGGAGGAAAAAGGGGGAGAAGAAAGGCACACTATGGAGGAAAAAGGGGGAGAAGAAAGGCACACTATGGAGGAAAAAGGGGGAGAAGAAAGGCACACTATGGAGGAAAAAGGGGGAGAAGAAAGGCACACTATGGAGGAAAAAGGGGGAGAAGAAAGGCACACTATGGAGGAAAAAGGGGGAGAAGAGAGGCACACTATGGAGGAAAAAGGAGGAGAAGAGAGGCACACTATGGAGGAAAAAGGGGGAGAAGAAAGGCACACTATGGAGGAAAAAGGGGGAGAAGAAAGGCACACTATGGAGGAAAAGGGGGAGAAGAAAGGCACACTATGGAGGAAAAAGGGGGAGAAGAGAGGCACACTATGGAGGAAAAAGGGGGAGAAGATAGGCACACTATGGAGGAAAAAGGGGGAGAAGAGAGGCCCACTATGGAGGAAAAAGGGGGAGAAGAGAGGCACAGTAAGGAAAAAAGGGGGAGAAGAGAGGCACAGTAAGGAAAAAAGGGGGAGAAGAGAGGCACAGTAAGGAAAAAAGGGGGAGAAGAGAAGCGCAGTAAGGAAAAAGGGTGAGAGGCACAGCATGAGAAGAAAGGGGGGAGAAAGGCACAATAGTGGGGACAATTAATTAATTTAAGATGGGATGGTTTGGGCGCTACTGAATGTGGGGGTGAGTTTGGGGAGAAAGAGGTCCCTTTATTAAATGTGCCTATGAATTATTTAATGGCAGTGACGGTTGCGGGATATAAGTATATTTCTGAAATGTAAATACTATTAATTTATTGCTGGGGCTGTTTGTAGGGAGGGAAATAGGTTTATTTATTTATTAAATGTGAATACTATTATTTTAATGTTGGGGCTGGAGGAAGGCCCAATTATTAATCATGGGTGGTACTGATTTAACGCCGGGTGTGGCTGTAATTTTCTAAATGTACCCATTTTTTTTCCCAAATAGGGCCCCTAACATTCCAGGATCCAGACAAGCCGCAACTAAAGAAACCTGCAGCACAGGTGGTGAAAGTGAGAAGAACAGGTGAGAGAGCAGCAAAGTCTATGAAATGTTGTGATTCTAGTGGCACAATCCCAATTCTTGGTGACCATTCAATGGTGTACACAACAATGCAGGTTTTTTGTCTGTAGGAGGGTGGCCTGGCCATGCCCAATGATGCATTATCAATGGTATTTTAATTTGCGGTATCATTGCTAGTTTTAATGTGCATTATAAATTTTATTTTTAAAGTGCGGTATCATTTCTAGCTTTAGTGTACATTGTCAATGGTATTTTTAATGTGTGATATCATTGCTAGTTTTAATGTGTGGTGTCAATACCCATATTAATGTGGTGTTTTGATGATTGTTTTAATGTACAGTATTTTAGTTTGTGGAAGCAATGATTTTTCTTATACAGACAACCTAAGCGAGCCCCCTGGGAGAGCTGTAAGTGTCATACTGTGGGCTGTAGGTGATGTAATGCAGGATGTGTCACTATGCTCTTAATTTTAGATCTTAGGGCCCCCCCTGTCTTAAGTGCCCTGGGCCCCCGAAGTCTTAATCCAGCTCTGACCCCAACTACTAGCTAAAATTCATGGACCAAAGCACTGACAGAGTACATGATGCAAAATGTTTTGATGAGGTGGTGTACATAATCAAAGAGCTGTTGGAAAGAATTAGGGATGCCATGGAGTACAAATGGCATTCTTATGAATTGGTAAGCATGAGGTGGTGAATACAGTTTTCACCGTTATGTGATTGATTCCAGTCAGGGCCCCATCTGCGTTTCCCTGCATTTGTAGCTCTAATGGGTGAGGGACTGATGTGAATGACTACATATTATCTGAATAGAGTTGCATCATCATCATCATAATAGTAATAATAATAATAATAATATTGCTTGGTTGTCTGTTTCTGAAGTTTGCCCCAGGCCAGTAAGATGTAGGAGACGGCATGACTTTTGGTCCTGAATATGTCTGGGGCTGTAGTAATGGATGGCTGACATCTCTTCTGCTCCCTCCCTATTGCAACTTTTTCTCCACAGAACCATGACATGTCAATGCGGGAACTTGAGGTCGGGGATGGCAGATTGCATTATCCAATCACATCTCATGCAGCCATAGCATTCCAAAAGAATGGACAGCAGGCATAAGGGTTCAGACACAATGTAAGTGGACCCATCAAGGCAGGCACTGAGGAAGTCTATTAATAAACTATTACATGGCTTCCACTATTTGGTTATTACTGTGGGCCCTGACTGGAGTCACTTGTTAACATGATTGCACAGCCATTGCATTAGGGCCTAAGACCTGTTGGATAGAGAAATGACATCAGCAATGCTTCAGAACTGACAGGTTTCTGGACTGAGAGAAAGGAAGCTGCTTTGACCTTTTGATAGTCCCCAGTATATTCAGTCACCATGGCCTCAAAGGCCACTTGTGATTTTTCTATTAGCAGTGGTGTCAGGTAGCTTTCACAGGAACTCTTGGGCTTTGGCTAGGTCACTCTCTCAAATGTGTCTAGGAAAGGGATCAGGATCATCACCCTCCTTAATCTTAGTGATCATTGCCATTATCTGGCATGACAGAGTTGTCTGAACCACCTCAGCTCTGATCTTTTACAACTTCTACAGTACTCTTCTGTTGGAACAAAGTGAGGAGATTTTGGTTCTCCTTGGTCACAATCTCCATCTGTGCCTAATGTTATTCTAGCTTTTGTCACTAGCTCCAGTCTTGGAAGTCTCTTTTTTTGACCGAAATGAGCTTGTTTGGTATGGGCCACTCTTATAATATCACTATTCAGTCAACAGTCCAGGACTTGTAATACTAATTTGTGGAGGGAAGGGCTCCAGAGTGAGATTTTGATTTACACAGGCTAATACTGCACAGAGAGGCATTTTTGAAGATCCAAAATCCCAACTTGTTTAAAATAGACTTTAATAATAAGCAAAACTGGGAATACAATAGATTCAGTGCAGAGTCAGCCAGGAGAAGGTATTCACATATTTTAATCAGAGATTTTGTAGATATGCTATGATTGAAAAGTATTTATATTTTGTAGAACAAGAATTGGTAGAAGAAACCCAGCATTGCATACATGACTTACAAAGTCATAGGCTTTTGTGCCGAGCTCCTACTCTCCACAATTTCATAGTGATGACAATCATTTGAGAAGTTCTGCAGCATTACATAACAATTTTTGAGCATATCAAGTTTAACCAAGAAAGGCTAGTATATAGCAAGCTGAACAGATTACTCCCGTTTGGGCTTTTTATGTAGTTTAATGCTACACAGGTTTTGTCATATATTAATGTCCTAGAGTGGGTTTTGATGCCTTGAAGTTTGGCCAAATAGGTATGCTTGATATCTCACCTTTCATAAAAATTGCAACATCCTCAAGCTGTGGTACATTATCTTCTCTGTATCCGCAGTATTTTGTTAACAAAGGTAGGTTCTTCAAGTATTCCTTACAGGCGTGAGTCGGGTACAGCTTTGTAAGTTCTCTGAAAACCGTGCCCCATGTTTTTATCTCTTCAGCTGTATACTCCACTCTTGGAATTGGTTGTCCACTAAATAAATAAAAGACATGAATACATACATTCAAATAGTAACCCTTCATGATATGAGCGGATTTGCACCTGAATGGCCAACACATTTTTCATATTTCTGTTCTGCATCAGATTCGGTATGCTGAGAATAGCATTTTACTTTAGCAGGCTACAATTTTATATTGCTCTGAGTTTTTGTGACACTTACAGCTTTCTTTTGACAGCATATTGGAATATCGATTTTATGTTATGGGCAATAAAAAGGGTCAAACAAGAAAAAAACACAATTCCTTATTTGTTTCCATAGTTAAGTTTATATATTGTGACAGAAGCGCCGGGAAAGAAGTGAGGTACATAAGTCCTAGATTCCTGTCATTTGTATTTTAAAGCACCAGGGAGATTGTGTCTGAGGAAATGCTTCTCAAAATGTGTTTCTCAGCTTCAGGAAAAGCTGGTAAGAGTCCCTGGTGTTTTGTATGGAGAGAGTAACGTGGGCTCCATACAAAAGGCCCAGTCCAGATCTTCTGGTCTGCAGACTCCCGGTAGAGTAATCAGGAGTTGCACCTGTTTGCTGCCTGTAAAAAGCTGCAGCCCTGATCTCTCTGGCTCTCATTGTCTGGGGAGGTCAGATGTCTCCTGAGAGAAACTGCAAATTGTGCTGTGAGTTCCATTTGTTTGATCAATGCGATCTTATCACAATATACAGAGTAAATGGATTAGAATAATAAAAAGCATCTAAAAAAAGAAATCACAAATATATTAGAAAACAGTGACATATAAACTTACTATTTATAACCCATGGCAACATCCACAAAATATTTCCTTCTTTGCCGATACACATTGTCTTTAAATCCCTTAAAAAAAAAAAAAAAGACAAAATTGAGTTTGCTATGAATAGGAAAAATAAACCATACAAATATTATTTAAAGTAAGAATTCCCTTTTTTAATACAAATGATGAAAATTACTAAAACATTTGTAATGATGATACAAGATTAGACCAGGGTAGTTGGTTAAGGTAGTGATTGTAAAATCATAACCTAAATCAGGGCTGTCAAAATGGTGGCCCACAAGCATTGTGTGGTCATAAAAATATTTGTATTGCCCCCAGAATCCCTGACAACCTCCACGGGTTGAGTTAAATTACATTGTTTTTGAATAGTATCTGGCCTATGAGCATGTAGTTTTATATAGATACAGCTCTCCTTATGGACACACCTGGACAGCACTGAATTACAGTATTGGTCAGTTGAATAAATATGCCCATTTCTCCTTACAAAATATTATAAAATCAGTGCTAATATGTGGTTAAGATCAGACTTTTGGGCAAATACAAATATATAGAGATTCTATAACCAGATGAAGACACAAAACCTCAGAAATAGCGATATGGAGCACCAAGGCTTTGTCTACATGAGCAAATTTTACATGACCAATTGCATACAAAAATCAGATGCAGTTCCATGGGATTTGTCACATGCAATTTTTACCTGCACCCTTTTTGGCTTATTTTTTGTTTCATACAAAGAATGCAACAATCATTCATGTTGATGGGGTGATATATTGCATGCAACAAGTGCAATAAACCAGCATTGTAGCAAGCTGCACATTTGTCAGACAGTTGCACTACAGCTTTTCTAACAATCGCAAACATACAGTTGCTGGTTTCGTTAGGGACCAATTTTAATGCCTATGAACACTACAATATATATAGCTTAGGCCAGTGGTTCCCAAACTTTTGCAGTTCGCGGCACCCTTAGAGTCTCCAAATTTTTTCAAGGCACCCCTCCAAAATAATTATTGAGCAGTCCTGTTTTAGAAGTAGTTGGGTCAAAAAAATGTAATAAGTATTTAGGTCAGGACAGAAATACTTATTTAGTTGTATGCAAAAATGCCCCCTCTGCATCCAGACACTCTGCCTTCAGGTACTCTGCCCCCTCTGCATCCAGACACTCTGCCCTCAGGCACTCTGCCCCCTCTGCATCCAGACACTCTGCCCTCAGGCACTCTGCCCCCTCTGCATCCAGACACACTGTCCCCTCTGCATCCAGACACACTGCCCCCTCTGCATCCAGATACACTGCCCCCACTGCATCCAGACACACTGCCCTCAGGCACTCTGCCCCCTCTGCATCCAGACACTCTGCCCTCAGGCACTCTGCCCCCTTTGCATCCAGACACACTGCCCCCTCTGCATCCAGACACACTGCCCCCTCTGTCACGCTGAACCCCCTCCTCTGCTCTCTTTCACGCTGGCCCCCCTCCTCTGCCCTCTCTCACGATGTCCCCCTCCTCTGCCATCTCTCACGATGTCCCCCCCTCCTCTGCCCTCTCTCACAATGTCCCCCCCTCCTCTGCCCTCTCTCACAATGTCCCCCCCTCCTCTGCACTCTGTTACACTACTGCCCCTCTCAGGCTGTGTCCCCCTCCACTGCCCCTCTCAGGCTGTGTCCCCCTCCACTGCCCCTCTCAGGCTGTGTCCCCCTCCACTGCCCCTCTAAGGCTGTGTCCCCCTCCACTGCCCCTCTCAGGCTGTGTCCCCCTCCACTGCCCCTCTCACGCTGTGTCCCCCTCCACTGCCCCTCTCACGCTGTGTCCCCCTCCACTGCCCCTCTCACGCTGTGTCCTCCTCCACTGCCCCTCCCACGCTGTGTACTCCTCCTCTGCCCCTGTCACGCTGTGTCCCCCTCCACTGCCCCTCTTACGATGTCCCCCCTCCACTGCCCCTCTCACGATGTCACCCTTCTCTGCCCCGCTGTCACCCTCCTCTGCCCCGTTGTCTGCCCCGCTGTCACCCTCCTTTGCCCCTCTGTCTGCCCCTCTGTAACACTCCTCTGCCTGCCCGCTGTCTGCCCCTCTGTCACACTCCTCTGCCCCTCTGTCTGCCCCTCTGTCACACTCCTCTGCCCCTCTGTCTGCCCGCTGTCTGCCCCGCTGTCACCCTCCTGTGCCCCTCTGTCTGCCCCGCTGTCACCCTTCTTTGCCCCTCTGTCTGCCCAACTGTCACTCTCCTTTGCCCCTCTGTCTGCCCGCTGTTTGCCCCACTGTCTGCCCCGCTGTCACCCTCCTTTGCCCCTCTGTCTGCCCCCTGTCTGCCCCACTATCACGCTCCCTCTCACTCCTCTGCCGCGAGCCACCTATAGGAAAAAACAAAGAGCACATAAACTTATCAATCCGCGCGGCGCCGGGTCCCAGCAGACTCCTCTCTCCCGCAGCTGTCACTGACGTCGATATTCAGTGACAGCTGCAGGAGAGAGGAGTCTGCTGGGTCCTGGCGCCGCGCGGATTGGTAAGATTATGTGATCTTTGTTTTTTCCTATAGCTGGCTCGTGGCACCTCAGTGACAGCGCCGCGGCACCCCTGGGAGCCGCGGCGCACACTTTGGGAACCGCCGGCTTAGGCTAAAGCCAGACATTGATACCAATGAATTTGCAACAAGATAACATGCTCGCATCTCTCTGGCAGATATCCTTATCTGAACACATAGGTTGCTTCCTGAGTCAGTTAAATTGACACTTGTGCAAAATGGGTATGGACCTAAAAAAGAAAAAGTAGAGATGTTGTTCAACCAATCAGATTCTAGCTAACATTTTGTAAAATGTACTAGATAAATGATAGAATTTGATTGATTGCTATGGGCAACATCTCCACTTTTCCTTGTTAGAAGATTTGACAAATTTACACCAGGTCATTTAGATTTAGTACTTGGGGAGAGGGTTGATAACCCCTTCCTTAAAGCAAACTTACCTGCATGAATGCTGTGACAAATAGATGTAAATCTGTTATAAAACATCAACGCTATTATAATAATACAAACTTTATTTCTGCACGCCACTGAAATTTCACCGTAAGCAGAACTTTAAGTAAAAACAGTTCCAGCGCATCCTTTACATTTTTATGTCTCTTTAGATTAGGATGTCAAGTGATTTAACTGCATTATAAACTATGAAATATCACAACAAATTTCAGAAAAGTCTGTTTTTGTTATTTAAGAGGATGGCACGTACATAGTGCAGTTTTTCAGTGCTGTAAAAGAAACACATACAGAGGCTTAAAATATGCTATAAAATACACTCACAATAAGTAGTGATGCTGTAAATGTCAGTATTCTGCATACATTTCTTGTTATAGCCAGAATACAAATGAGCATTTCATTATTCGACAAAAGATGGAAGATATCAATCTTAATTTGAACCCCCTTTATTTTCCAGATGTTACAGGCAGCAAAAAAATATCAGTTGAAAAAGAAATTGCCACTTTCAGTCTGAAATTAGATTCTGATAACCTGGTACATTTCATACTGCTGACTTGTTTAATGCTGATTACAACATATATACCAGAAACACAAATCTCGGTTTTGTATATGCTTGAAGAAACGCTGCTACTCTTTTAAGTACTGTTGTAAATGGGGCTAATGGAATTGGACAGTAAATATACAGTTTCCAGCTTCTCCCACACACAGAGAGGGAAGGAAATAAATGTTGGTTTAAAGGATTGGGAGGATAATCCCAAAGGGTCTAACCAGTCTGAAGTAATTGTAGATTAAACAGCATCTGTCCTGACAGGGTGGACTGTTTATCTGATGCTTCCATTAATCCAGCATGATCTATAAAGATGGCACAACGCTAAATTGTAGAGCTCATCATAGCAAGCCCAATACTAATTACAGCAGGGTGTAAAGTAATATTTATATTACTCTTTGATTAATCTACTCTTCTCAATCCAACTGACAGATGATAATTAATCAAGAAGCTGCTCTTAATAGCAAGAAGAAAAAAAATCAGAAATCTTTATTGTCATCTTTGGTAGAAATATCTGCCCATGTTTATAGTGGTTTATGAGGTAAAAATCCCAGCTGTGCACAGTTTAAAAACTGAATATTTAAAACTACAGTACCTCATAAACATTTTTTTTTTTTTTACATTTGACTACTAAACAGATCATAACATATATTTTCTGTTATTTGTTCCAGTATTACATGGATAAATTAAAAACGTTAGGAATTTATTTTCTCTACACTGGTGTCAAGTGTCCAAATGTGCATTAATGCTTCCAGGAGTAAGTGTAAGAAATGGCGAGTGCACAGCAAGCCATTTTACAAAGCATGAGTTATGAGGCATATATTGTGACTCTATAGCAAAGGACCAAAAGGATCAGGTGTAGATTTGATGGTGTTAATACTGGTGCACGTGATTTTTCTGTAAAAGTCTTGGTTTGTAAATATTTCTATGATGGCTGAATGGGTTTTGCTTGTTTGCAACACAGATGCAATGGAAGACAAACAGACAGTTAAATGCCTGACAGCTATAAACGTTATGCACTGCACATTTTGGCTGTTTCAGTTATATAGGAAGGTCTTCATTTCTAACATGATCCCATTACCATTCCGCACATGGAAGGCTTACGAGTACCTGTAGGGCAAGGGTGCATTAGCCATGATAAGCAGCATTACATCTACCATAAACACCTACAGAGGAATGTGCAGAGGGCAAGATTGCTCATAAAGGCAAAAGACAGTTTGTTTTATGCTAAAGGTCTTTAGTTTGCTTGTTGATGTGTCACAGTGTTAAGCAGTGACAAGCATGGAGTTGGGATATAAGACTTAGTTGTCAATATTTTACTATAATATATATTATATAATAAGCACATCTAAACACATTGGGCTCTTTTAGAGTTAAGAGTAAATCCAGCTACTAAGTGCAAAATTTGCACCTGTAGAAGCAATTTTGTTTTGTAGATTGGACAGAGTTATATGCACAACCTGATTTAGAGGTGGGGGCAGGGCCACCTTAACTACATTATGGGCCCCCGGGCAATGCAGTGCACCGGGGCCCATAAAAAAATTATATATATATATATATATATATATATATATATATATATATATATATATATAGTGTGTTTGTGTGTGTTTGTGTAAAAAAAATATATATAGATGTAAAAAAAAGTGATTATATATATAATCACTTTTTTTTACATATATATATATATATATGTAGGGCCCCCCTTAACTTACTTTAAGTTCGATCCCCTTCTTTTCTTTTTTCCACGCCCTGAGTCTCTTCTGCACTCTTCCGTCCTGTGCTCAGCCCAGCATTCACTGCGAGCACAGCACAGAAAAGGGGACCAGGGAGGGAGCCGGATCGCCGCTGACATGACCGCAAGGTAAGTATTTTCATTTTTATTTTTTTCCAGCAATGTCTCGGACGGGCCCCCCTTGCCCGCAGGGCCCCCGGGCACCAGCCCATTGTGCCCAATGGAAGAGACAGCCCTGGGTGCGGGGGACCTAACCCAACTTTAAAATACAGTGTAAAAATAAAGTGCTCCAGTACTTATGTGCATGCAGTATTTACCCTGCATAGAAAAACATTTGTATTTGTATTGGAGCCTTTTATAGTACGACAAAGGGGGGGTATGTATACACAGGGGAGGGCTGGCAAATTTTAGTCAGGGGGGCAAGACTCAACTCTATCCTATTAGGAACATTTTAAAGGAAAAAAAATGCAGGTGGCCCAGTCCCCCTTCCCCCCAGCCCAGCCTACCCCTGTGTATACTGTGGGAAGACATACCTGCACTTCTCCTACTGCCTTCATTGTAAAACTATCAAATTCCATTCACTTACATTCCAATTACATTTTCCATCACGCCAATTTTACTTTTCCTCTTTGACCACTGGCAACATGGGTAAAATTTGCACCTAACTCTACTACAGAGCCCTCATCATGATCTCTTTACTAAACTTGATTATAATTTATTTTTTGCATTTAAATATTTATCAATAGATATGAATGTATACATGGAGAATGAAAATAGATCCTGGAAATTGCATTTATGCAATTAAATATGAGAAATGAAAGATGTGGACATTACCTGAAATAATTCAATAAATCCTGGGACTGTCCCTGACAATTAGGGACAGAAGAGTGCAGCCTGAGTATATGCAACACTAACTGAGGATGCACTTATTCATTATGACGGCAACTGTAAATATTGTTGAGATAATAGGGCCACCAACTTCATCACAATCATTACATTTACAGTTTAATGTGTTAACTCTGCCTTATTATAATTAGGATGATAACGTCATACATTTTATGTTAAATTTATTGCAAAATGTTACCCTTTTCTTTTTAAGGTTTTTAGCTGTATCTAGTCCTGAAATAAACTCAGTCCTATATTTATAAATACATTTCTTATGGGAAATTGTCAATATATAGAAATTAGAAAAATCAAAAGTGGTCTGTCTGTGTTACTTTTATTATAGATATTTCATACTCACAGGATGGTCCGCATCCAATTCTGAACCATACATTAGAACTCTGTGGGAACATTTGTCAAGTTCTGAGATTTTTCTTGGAAACCATGGGACTCCATCAAGTTCTACTAAAAAGAAAGAACCAAGTACATGGATTAAATCTTAAGTACTGTTTCCTGATACATAATAGGACAGCGGTACAAATTGTACTACAGACAACTGTGCAGAAAAAAATGTGCAATAAAGAACATTGCGATAGTTTAGGAAAAAATATACGGCTGCAGCCTTAAGTGTGAGACCAAACATCCCACAGGTCATAAAAGTCACAAATAATAAATCTAATATAGGAAATGTACTCTAATTACAGATGATATGCTTTACAATGAATCTCCATCTCAATATCAAGGCAGGTATGTGTTGGTGCTTCAGTATTCAGATTATTCACCTCTGCCTCCCCCACCACACACACACACACACACACACATTAGGATATTTGTCTGTGAAGTCTTTAATAGCAATGGGCGGGTCCGGTTCCCCGAGAACCGAACCCACCCGAACTTTGGCTATCCGAGTACCGAGCTGAGGAGCTCGGTACTCTCCCGACCGCTCCGAATCAAAATCAAGGCCGAACATCATCGTGACGTCGTCGGATCTCGGAGCTCGGTTCTCGCGATACTTGAAGATTATAAATACCTGCCCTCCACAGCAATCCATCGCCATTTGACAGAGGGAGAGAGCAGGGTGTAGTCACAGGCTGATTAGAGCAGGGACAGAGAATACAATATTCTTCTTTCAATTGCTCTAACAAAAATCGCTAGAGAAGAGAGGAGGATAGAGGTTTATAATTTTGTTTTAATATTTGGCACTCCCCAGTGCTTTTGGGGTGTCCCCCATAATTGTGCATAAATATTTCTGGCTGTCAAAAGTCATATCTGTCAGCAGAATCTACCAAATAATTTTTACCACTACAAGTGCTTTGCGCTCAGAATGGATTCAAAGCAGTCCACATATGATCAGAATGAGCAACCAGGTTCTGTCACCAGTCCGGATGTTAGTGTTCCCAGTACGTCATCTGGCCAAGGCGATGTCAAACAACAGAGTGTTTCCAAATCAGTGCAAAAAAACAAAAACCCCCAAAAAATTGACTGTGTTGAAGCGAAAACGAAGTGTTACTGAGCAAAAGTTAAGTGCCGATAAAAAAAAAAATTAAACATGTCATTCTACACATGCAGTGGCAAAGAGAGAATAACGCCTTCATCTTTGGCTATTAGTGGCAGATCCCAAAAAGTTACCCAGCCTACAATTGGTGCACAACTACTGTTACGCGTCAAAGCCGAGCTGCAAGATAACAGTAAGGCATTAGGGGAGAATGTTTGCTCTGATTCACAAATGACAACAATCCCTGTGGAGAGTCCATCCAACAGTGGGATGTCTAATCGTGAGCATTCTGCTCATGTGTGCCTTAATAGCCCGAGTGTAGCCGGTGATAAACAAATTGAGGATGCCATTTTGGAATTAGAAGAGGATGAGGGGGAGATTTGTGTAGGTGACGAGAGCGCTAATGAGGATGTTGATGAGGATGAGGTTGTTTGTGTAAGTCCTGCACCAGTGGCAGCAGTTCTGGCACGTGACAAGAAAAAGACCATTGACATGCCTGGCCATAAAACAAAAAAATCCACTTCTTATACGTGGAATTATTTCTACCCAAATCCAGACAACAATTGTATAGCCATTTGTAGTGTATGTCAAGCCACAGTCAGTCGAGGGAGGGACCTTAACCATCTTGGAACCTCGTCTATGTTACGCCATTTAACGAGAGTTCATGGCAAAGTGTTGGGAAAAGCTGAAAGTTCTTCCCAAAAAAATACAAGCACTCCATCATCAACTAAGACCCTCTGGTCACCGACATCCCGACAGCTACAAAATACACCCACCACACCATCCTCATCAATATCCTCAGTAGCGCTCGGAGTTAGCCCGGCATCCCACTTAAGGCTGGATGACTCCTGCACTATTATTGATTCCTCTGAAGAAAGTGTTAGTCCCACTGCTGCTGCTGTTGCTGCTGCTGGGGGTGAATCGTCATCCCAGAGGCAGGTCAAGAAAATGAGCAGTCCTACATTTCAGCAATTAACTGTGAAACAATCATTTGCGAGGGGAAGCAAATATGACAGCAGTCACCCAGTCGCCAAGCGAATCACAGACGCCATGGCTGCAATGTTAGTGTTAGATCTGCGTCCAATCTCCACAATAAACGTAGCTGGTTTTTCACAGTTAATTGAGGGCTTGTGTCCGCGTTACAGAATTCCATCGCGACACCATTTCTCCCGTAAAGCAATTCCACAACTATACCAAAAAGTGTGTAAAAATGTAGAGATTGCACTGAAAAAGGCCATTCTGCCCACTGTCCACTTAACCACAGATATGTGGACAAGTGGAAGTGGCCAAACCAAAGACTATATGACTGTGACAGCCCACTGGGTTGGTCATTCACCTTCACCAGCAAGAACAGCAGCAGCATGTACCCCACTACGTAACATTTGTCACAGGCAGGCCACTCTTTGTATCACCAGCTTCACTAATAGGCATACGGCTGACAATTTGTTACGCAAACTGAGAGATGTGATTGATGCATGGCTTATACCACTCAGACTCTCCCAAGGGTATGTAATTTCTGATAACGCCAACAATATAGTGTGAGCATTACAGCTGGGTGATTTCCAACATATTCCCTGTTTTGCTCACACCATCAACTTGGTGGTGCAGAGCTTCCTACGAAATAACCGTGAGGTGCAGGAGATGCTTTCAGTGGCCTGTAAGATTTCAGGCCATTGCAGGCATTCAGCCACAGCATGTAGGAGATTACTGCAGCTCCAAGAGCAGTTTAACTTGCCCTGCCACCAACTTAAGCAAGAGGTGGTAACTAGGTAGAATTCCACCCTGTACATGCTTCAGAGGATGGAGGAACAGAGCAAAGCCATCCAAGCATATTGCACAAGCCATGACATTGGGAAAGGAGGGGGGGTGTATTTCACTCTTGCACAGTGGGGAATCCTTTCAGTCCTGTGCAAGGTGCTGAAACCATTTGAAGTTGTGATGTGTGAGGTGAGTGCAGACTCTGCTAGTTTGAGCCAAGTCATTCCTTTAATTAGACTATTGGAAAAGCAGCTTGAGAAAATGAAGGAGGAGCTGAAAGCAAGCAATTCAGCAAAGTATGTTGGCCTTGTCGATCAAGTACTTAATTCGCTTCACAATGATCCTCGAGTTATTAAGATCTTGAACTCGGATCAGTACGTTTTGGCCACTGTGCTTGATTCAAGGTTTAAAACCAACATTGAGTCTTTACTTGTAAATGAGCGAGATGTGAACTTTTGCAAGGAGCTATTGCTCAGCAAGTTGGCCGCTGAACTGGGCCTCGGCTTGACAACGTGTCCTCCTTCACTTTCTCAAGCTGCTGCTGCTCGTAAAAAATTAAAATTCCCAAAAAGAAGCAGGGAAGACGCAGGTGGCAGACCAGAACAATTTAACATCTGGGCTGGTTTGAAGGATTTTTCAAAAAAATGTGTCACTTTGCCCATAACTCCATCCAATACGAGTATAAACATGCAAAGGATGGTGGAGGATTACTTTCAAGAGGTAGTTGATATGGAAATGTCAGACAGTCCCCTTCCTTACTGGGAAGAAAAGCAGGCCATTTGGAAACCCATGTACAAACTTGCTTTGCAATACTTAAGCTGCCCACCCTCCAGTGTGTACTCTGAACGAGTGTTCAGCACAGCAGGGAACTTAGTCAGTGATCGCCGTAGAAGGTTACTTCCCAAAAATGTGGAGAAAATGATGTTTATAAAAATGAACTACATCTTCCACGAGGA
Source organism: Mixophyes fleayi (assembly GCF_038048845.1). Classification (NCBI taxonomy): domain Eukaryota; kingdom Metazoa; phylum Chordata; class Amphibia; order Anura; family Limnodynastidae; genus Mixophyes; species Mixophyes fleayi. Next base: position 237,318,231 of record NC_134405.1, on the reverse strand, counting down.
AGGCCTTCACCATCCAAGACATCCAAGCACTGACTGTTCTCTAATGGCGGATTCAAGCGGCGATGAATTGATAGTCTGTGATGATGACGTACACACTGATGAGGGTGAGGATGAAGCTGAAGATGATGACGATAACATCTTTTTAAAACTTTCTATGTAAGTGTAGGGTGCAATCTACCCCCAAAGAGGAAAGGGATTTGTGGCATTTCCATATCACGTACCGTCTTGAAAGGCTGCCGTTTGGGCAATTTATCCTGAAGGGTGTCATAGACAGAGTGACCCCAAACTGCCTTTGTCCATTTCTCTTAATATTGTACAGTCTATAACGGCTGAATTTTTTGGTATTTTATACAAGTGGAGGGGGGCCTAGAGAGACAGAAACCAAACTGGCTTTCTCCATGTCAATTAATATTGTACAGTCTATAACGGCTGAATTTTTTAGTATTTTCGACAAGTGGAGGGGGGCCTATAAAGCCAGAAACCAAACTGGCTTTGTCCATTTCAATTAATATTGTACATTCTATAACGGCTGAATTTTTTGTTTTTTTTCAACAAGTGGAGGGGGCCTATAGAGACAGAAAGCAAACTGCCTTTTTCCCTTTCTTTACATATTTAACTATAAGTGTAGGGTGTAATATACATTCAAAGACGATGGCTGCATTGCCAATATGCATAGATGGAGAGGATGACAATCTGTTTTGTGTGTAGAATAAATGAAGGCCTACCAACGAAGAATTAAACTGTTTTTTGGATGATTTATTACCTCTACAATTAGATTACTTATCTCTAAAACAGTTGGAGCACTAAATTGGGTTATTTTAGGCCCAAAAACATTGATTTTCTAACAAAATAGCAAAACAAAACCAAACAAAACCAAAACCAAAACACGACGGTAATCCAGATCCAAAACCGAATCCAAAACTAAAACACGGGGGTCAGTGACCATCTCTAGTCTTCAACAATATATGTCAATATATGTCAATATATAAATGTGGAGTGAGTTTTTAATTAATTAAATACAAGCTCTACTTATAGGCAACTTAGCACGCTTCCAAATTAGTTAGTATAGTATAAAACACAATGCAAGTGTGTGAGTGTGGGGCTGCACGGTGGCTAAGTGATTAGCACTTCTTCCTCACAGCACTGGAGTCATGAGTTCAATTCCTGACCATGGCCTTATCTGTGTGAAGTTTGTATGTTCTCCCCGTGTTTGCGTGGGTTTCCTCCGGGTGCTCCGGTTTCCTCCCACACTCCAAAAACATACTAGTAGGTTAATTGGCTGCTATCAAAATTGACCCTAGTCTCTCTGTCTGTCTGTGTGTGCATGTTAGGGAATTTAGACTGTAAGCTCCAATGGGGCAGAGACTGATGTGAGTGAGTTCTCTGTACAGTGCTGCGGAATCAGTGGCGCTATATAAATAAATGGTGATAATGATGATGATGATGAGTGGAAACTACAGGTATTATTTCTTCTACCAATTTGAGCAAACATGTTTTAAGATTCTCCGTGGTTCAAAGGCAGCCTCAAATGTCTTTCCATGAACTCTAAAACCTATCCGAAGGACTGATTTATCACAAGGCTGTAGCATATGTGCCATCGTCTTCCAGATATTGTGAGTAATGTTTTGTATCTTGGTGTCCTATATGAAACAACCTATCCAGTGTTTAATATAATCAATGAAAAACAATACTTGAATTAACTTATGTCAAACCGATGCTAATGGTTTTTTGAATAAGCTAAAGTATTCTACTCCTCACTCCCTGAATCCCTGTGATGTCATATCTCCATTGGGGGAAAATATGCTCTAGTTGATCTGATCTCAGAATTAACTGTTGATAAAACAGACAATAGCACATAATCAATCTCTTGCCAGGCTAATTCTTACAGGGGCATCATCAACATCAATTTATACAGCACCACCAAATTTCGTAGTGCATTACCCAATACTGGGTAATACAGCAGACAGAGAGGTAACTAGGCCCTGCTTGCAAGCTTACAATCTATGGGACAATGGAAGTTTGAAACATGACATGCACGTGTATGTGGATATTTGCACTAATTTGCTGAAAGATGGACAGTAAATTATTATTTACTACGTCTGACAGAAACGTGATGCCTTTAGATGTCCCCTGCAACAGATTTTACATTTCATTGGAAAAAAAATTCAATTTGTTTTCTATAAAACATGTTGTAAATCTAGATCTTGACTCAAATCTAAGTACATCAAAACCAAGTGAATTGGGGGCGTGGCCTAGCAGCCATTAGCAACAGATGTGCAAAACACCAGCTCCTGCTTTCCCTTCAGGAAACCCAAGGAAACACTGGGAAATTTGCTTCCTATCCTGCGCCAGCAGTTCGGGAACAACTCTTGACCCCTCCAGGAAACTCTCCTATTTGTTTCAGACCCCCGGAGACCCGACATTTGGCCGGATCGGGGCCTATCTCCCGCCCCACCACAGGGACCCATCCTCCCATCGAGTGGATTGCCAACGAGATCCAACTGTATCCTTGAGCGGGACTCCGCTGCCTGCCAAGTTTGACACAACAATAGAGCATAACAAGAAGAAGAGCGGAAACACACACCCTGAGAGGCGCCTGAGCTACCTGCCTGTCTGCAGACTGGGTCCGCGGATACCAACGTGCAGCAGGGATTCAGCCACATACCAACAATGTAATCACTCATCCCGTGACAGGCTCCCTCATACTAGCTTCATTTGAGCTGACAGATTGGTGCAGCATTCCCCCACCAAGCCTCTCAACTGTAAATTCACACAGGGACTGCACTCACTGAGACACACTCACCATCACTGCCCTCACGCCGACACTCAGGCTGGCAGACTGCAGCATGGTGCCTAAGCTCCCCTTCAAGTGAGCAGATATTTTGAGCATTATTTAGTGTATAAACTTAGCCCACAAGAACAGAAGCTAGGTGCTCAGGCACACTATTTGCATATAACACCAGTTACTCAGAAGCGCAAAATCCATCATCTTTGGCCCCATGTGGAGTGGTCACAGGCTTAATGAAGCTTAGTAGCCTGTCCCAACCGTTGGAAGACACAAGCAGTTGAGATCTGAGTCTCTGGAGGATGGTTCCCCTGTCTTGAGAGGGTGCTCAAAACAGCCACAATTTGTCAGTGAGGGTCACACTGACTGCTCCAGCTACCTCACAGATGGCAGGTATTTCCTTCCTCCCCTGGCAACACCAAGAGTTCTACTCAGACTACCTCCAGTGAAGCCACGGCAACACTATATTGCAGGTGGAGAACTAATTACACAATATTGTATCAAATCTGCCGAATCTCTTCTCACTTGAGATTGACACTTAAGCAATAACTTAGGGAGCCTCCAACCGCTGCCCTTTCTACATGCACAAGGCCTAAAGGTGCACTATACACTAAGCTGTATCATATCTGACCGTGAAATTGGAGACCCGCCCAAGTTCTCGTGAACCCACCACCAACATGCCTTGTATTGTTCATAATGTGACATTGTCTGGTTAGCTTCTTACTACGTTATACGCTAATGATCCTAGAACCATCTTCTAAAACATCTAAACTATCTGGCATCACTTATATGCTCCATTGGCCCTGACACCGCTATGGCCCCAAAAAGGACACAGGGCCACTAATTTGGCAGCTACAGTCCAATTTTTAAGCCCCAGTCCTCCCCTTCTGTGGGTGCCGTGCCCAAACATAATGGCCCAGATGATCCTGGCTCCAGAATCTCTTTGCCTGCCATGGTCCAGTCTTCATCTCTCTCAGCTCTGTCACAAATGGACTCCGACAGCCCGACTACCATCAAATTTGTGCAAGCAATGTTTGACTCGTTTAAGGCCAAGTTATTCTCTGAAATGCACTCTGCTATACGAGAAGTCAAGGCACAAGTGACGGAATTAAGTGGGAGAACCTCTCACATTAAAGACAAGATAAAGGAGCTTGTGGCGTCTCATAATGATCTCATCTCTTCACACGAGAAACTAGAGGCCCACGTCCTAACTATCTCTGACAAGCTGGCGCATGTAAAGGATTGATCTCGGAGATACACTCTTCAGATACGGGGCATTCCTGAGTCTATCTCCATTTCAGAGCTGCCTGACTTTGCCAAAGATTTGTTTAAAAAAACTACTTCCTGAGTCCTCTGATCAGGATCTGCTACTCTATCGCATTCACAGACTACCGAGACCAAGATCAGGACTGGAGACAGTGCCTTGAGACACACTCATGCATGCCCATTTCTACCATAACAAAGAAAAGATCCTACAAGCTGCTAGAACACTGGCAGCTGAAGAGGCTCTGCAAAATCTGCAACTTTTTCCAGATTTCTCTCTGGCCATTGTGGCCAAACGACTCTCCTTTCAACCCATTACCGAAGCACTGCAAGACCATCAGATCCAGTATCATTGGGGCTTCCCGGTCAAGCTTATTATTTAGTGTAACAATTCTATTCACGTGATTGACTCAGTAGAAAAGGACATTCAAGCATCAGCTACTATCTCGGCCTCATTGCCACAACTCCAGAAGGACTGGTCACTTGTGGATGGAAACCGATAGTTGATCCTTTTATCACTTCCACGTGAAGGCCTGTTTCATCTTGGCGAGACCAGCTCTCCTTTTCTGAAACCTTTTGGGGCTTCTGACACTGATTATACAGACAGGGGTGGACCGCTATTAGGGCCGGGGGGTAGGCCGGTCGGCCACCCCCCGGATGCTGTATATCCTGTTTTCACCGCAGCCGCATCCCGTGTCATGGGATGCGGACGCCTGTGTGGCCCCGGGCTTCCCTCTCCCAGCCTGCGCCTGTATACAGAGACCATAAGTTGGGATGCCTTGCAAATAGTGGAGTGTGTATCTCCAGAAGGTGAACAAATCTAGAACTGACCAGAGTATTTTTAATAGATATTCTTGTGTCCTCCCCACAAGTCTCATCAGGAGACCATTACTTTAAAGGCCATATTTTTATAGCTACCCATGCGCGGATAGCCCAGGCATGGAAAACCCCCTGTCTGCCATCCATTGCAAAGATAATTACTAAAGTTCAGTTAAGTTGTGACATGGAGACAATGGGAGTACCGTATGCTTCCACCGATTCTTCCCCTCACATGAAGTGGTTGGCTTGGAATCAATATGTCTCCAAAAACCCAGTCTCTCTAGACCTCCCAAATATCTCTCAAAATTCTTCTCAGTAGTCCTTAGAGATTGTTTTCCCAATGTACAGTCCTAATGTTTCTTAATATGTGAATATGCTGTGATTTGCATTTCTGTTTATATTTATATGTACTGCACTTTTCCCTCCCCTACTACCACCTCCCTTCCCCCTTTCCCCTACACTTTACTATTTATTTTCTGTACCCTGTAATTAAAAACTTTAATAAAAACTATTGTTGAAAAAAAAAGTGAATAAAAATTTCCTGCACACACATCTATCTAGACCAGCGGTTCCCAAACTGTGCGCCGCGGCTCCCAGGGGTGCCGCGGCGCTATCACTGGGGTGCCGCGGCGCTATCACTGGGGTGCTGCAGACCAGCCCTAAAAAAAAGAAAGAAAACAGAAACTTACCAATCCGCGCGGCGCCGGGACCCAGCAGCCCCCTCTCTCCCTCAGCTGTCACTGAATATCAACGTCAGTGACAGCTGCGGGAGAGAGGAGGCTGCTGGGTCCCGGCGCCCGGCGGATTGGTAAGTTTCTGTGTTCTTTCTTTTTTCTATGTCTGGCGTCTGGCGCGGGGCAGAGTGAGAGGGATTGTAGCAGAGGAGGAGGACAGAGAGCAAAGGAGGAGGACAGAGAGCAGAGGAGGGGGACAGATGGCAGAGGAGGGGGACAGAGGGCAGAGGAGGGGGACAGAGGGCAGAGGAGGGGGACAGAGGGCAGAGGAGGGGGACAGAGGGCAGAGGAGGGGAACAGAGGGCAGAGAAGGAGGACAGATGGCAGAGGAGGGGGACAGAGAGCAGAGGAGGGGGACAGATGGCAGAGGAGGGGGAAGATGGCAGAGGAGGGGGGCCAGAGGGCAGAGGAGGAGGGCAGAGGAGGAGGACAGGGGGCAGAGGAGGGGGACAGCATGACAGAGGGCAGAGGAGGGGGACAGCGTGACAGAGGGCAGAGGAGGGGGACAGAGGGCAGAGGAGGGGAACAGCGTGACAGAGGGCAGAGGAGAGGGACAGAATGACAGAGGGCAGAGGAGGGGGACAGAGAGCATAGGAGGGGGACAGAGGGCAAAGGAGGGGGACAGAGGGCACAGGAGGGGGACAGAGGGCACAGGAGGGGGAAGAGGAGGAGGACAGAGAGCAGAGGAGGGGGACAGAGGGCAGAGGAGGGGGACAGAGGAGGGGGGACAGCTTGCAGAGGAGGGGGACAGCGTGCAGAGGAGGGGGACAGCGTGACAGAGGGCAGAGGAGGGGGACAGCGTGACAGAGGGCAGAGGAGGGGGACAGAGAGCAGAGGAGTGGGACAGAGAGCAGAGGAAGGGGACAGAGAGCAGAGGAAGGGGACAGAGAGCAGAGGAGGGGGACAGAGGGCAGAGGAGAGGGACAGAGGGAAGAGGAGGGGGACAGAATGCAGAGGAGGGGAACAGAGGGCAGAGGAGGGGGACAGAGGGCAGAGGAGGGGGAAAGAGGGCACAGGAGGGGGACAGCATGACAGAGGGCAGAGGAGGGGGACAGCGTGACAGAGGGCAGAGGAGGGGGACAGCATGACAGAGGGCAGAGGAGGGGGACAGCGTGACAGAGGGCAGAGGAGGCGGGACAGCGTGACAGAGGGCAGAGGAGGGGGACAATGTGGCAGAGGAGGAGGACAGAGAGCAGAGGAGGGGGACAGAGGGCAGAGGAGGGGGGCAGAGGAGGGAGACAGAGGGCAGAGGAGGCGGGACAGAGAGCAGAGGAGGAGGGCAGAGGAGGGGGACAGAGAGCAGAGGAGGGGGACAGCGTGACAGAGGGCAGAGGAGGGGGACAGCGTGACAGAGGGCAGAGGAGGGGGACAGAGAGCAGAGGAGGGGGACAGAGAGCAGAGGGTGGGACAGAGAGCAGAGGAGGGGGGCAGAGGAAGGGGACAGAGGGCAGAGGAGAGGGACAGAGGGCAGAGGAGGGGGACAGCGTGACAGAGGGCAGAGGAGGGGGACAGCGTGACAGAGGGCAGAGGAGGGGGACAGCGTGACAGAGGGCAGAGGAGGGGGACAGCGTGACAGAGGGCAGAGGAGGGGGACAGCGTGACAGAGGGCAGAGGAGGGGGACAGCGTGACAGAGGGCAGAGGAGGGGGACAGCGTGACAGAGGGCAGAGGAGGGGGACAGTGTGACAGAGGGCAGAGGAGGGGGACAGCGTGACAGAGGGCAGAGGAGGGGGACAACGTGACAGAGGGCAGAGGAGGGGGACAGAGAGCAGAGGAGGGGGACAGAGGGCAGAGGAGGGGGACAGAGAGCAGAGGAGGGGGACAGAGGGCAGAGGAGGGGGACAGAGGGCAGAGGAGGGGGACAGAGGGCAGAGGAGGGGGACAGCGTGACAGAGGGCAGAGGAGGGGGACAGCGTGACAGAGGGCAGAGGGGGCAACGTGAGAGAGGGCAGTGTGCCTGGATGCAGAGGGGGCAGAGTGCCTGGTTGCAGACGGGGCAGTGTGCCTGGTTGCAGATGGGGCAGTGTGCCTGGTTGCAGAGGGGGCAGTGTGCCTGGTTGCAGAGGGGGCAGAGTGTCTGGATGCAGAGGGGCATTTTTGCATACAACTAAATAAGTATTTCTGTCGTGACCTAAATACTTATTACAATTTTTTGACCCAACCACTTCTAAAACAGGATTGCTCAGTAATTATTTTGGAGGGGTGCCTTGAAAAAATTTGGAGACTCTAAGGGTGCCGCGAACTGCAAAAGTTTGGGAACCACTGATCTAGACTTATTTGGCAAATGATCCTCGTAGGTTTTACGTAAGGAAAAAAGCTTAAATGGAGGCTCCTGCTGTAAATTATTTATTTATACATACCTTCCTGCAACTTTAACTAAACACTTTGTTTATTTATTTGTTTTTCACCAAACAGTTGAAACAGACAGAGCTCTTTCCATTGTCCTTGTACAGGACGACCTAAGAGATGGACAGGGATTCATGAAAAAAAAACATGAAAAATAAAAACTAAATAAAAATCATAGGAAAAATAGAAATGGAAAAAATATTAACCACAGTCCTAGCATTGTGTCTAATATATTCCCAGATTCCCCTGATGCAGAAAGAAGCATCACATGATGTTGGGGATGGCTTTTAAGGTGACCTCTGAGGTTTATTATTCTTCCAACCCGCACAGCATCAGATGGGTTATGAAGGGCTCCCTAATTTATGACAGCCACTCGATGCACAGTTCGAAGTATAGTAACTTGTTGTGGTTACTCTGCCCACATCAAGGAACAAGTTGCGATGGAACTATATGTTGACTTTTCCCCAATGTGTCTTTGTCTTATTAGGAACAGGCGGGCACTAGCATGGTCCATAAAGGTTAATCCTGCCGGGACTCGCTCTCCTTAGAATATCATCACTTATAAGCTGCCTCATTTATATAATATAAATAAGATGTGTTTTAACTATAATTGATGCTTGCAGTTGTACTATGTCCTGCCTCTAAAAAATGTTTTACTAACAGCTTAACAGTAGTGCTATTTGCTTAGGGCAATCATATTGAAATGCATTGGTCCCTCCAGACAAATCAAATTATCAATAAAGTTGTTAAATTCAGCTTGAACTCCCACCCAAATCATAAACACATAAGCAAGGAACGTTATATGGCACCAAATAAATGTTGGTGTAGGATGGAGCTAAATTAGACCCCATTGTGGTTTCAGCCTTCTGCATAAAGTATTCATCACTGTATCTGAAATGGTTAAACTCAAGGACCACTTTCAATACTTCATAAATTCAATTAGTGGGCCATTAAATGGTCTCTGAACCATCATAATGTGAGATGATGATGTAAAGGGAGCCGACAACCAAGATTGCAAGTATGGCATTTTCAGGAATCATGTTTTCAAAAGGCTTCATAAATCTGATGTATCTTTAATGTAGCACAATAAAAAAAAAACTTTAATATAAGACATTCAGCAACCCAACAATTGGATTTAATGATGTGTGTGCAACCTCTGGCATTGGATGGATGGATGGATAGTTTGTCTATATGGCATAGGAACTCAGTTGTTCCACAATATCTTTTCCCCTGTTGGTCACCTGATACAACAAATCATGGTGTATTGCCATGTGAGGGTATGAATGCCTACTGTCATGTTCTACTGGATGTCCATTAATTAATTTTACATTTTCTTTAGCTTTTACTAAAGTAGAGTCTTTTAGCTGTTATGAGGCAAAAAAGCTCTTTCATTATTTAACAAACAGGCATACTGTTCACCAAAATCTCTTTCCAAAGGAGGAGGTGCACCATTTTAAGCCACTCTACTGGCTTCATCATTCTCTGTTTTCCCAACCATACTTACAAAAGGAAATGGTTCAGGGAATTCAGAAGACACTACCACTGCTACTGTGTCAACAGTATTTTAGAGAAGTTGCTGATAGGGATATGCTATAAACCACCCGATATTTGTATAATTGAGAAAGCCCAACTTCTACAGCAACTTGAAAAGGCCACACAACTAGGTAAAGTTCCTATTATGGGGCATTTTATTTATCCGCACATTGATTGGAGTACTGAGACCTGCGGTACAGCTAGGGGAAACAGGTTGCAGAGCATGCTAAAAGACCATTACATGTCCCAAATAATAGAGGAACTAACTAGAAAATGGACTATACTGGACCTAGTAATAATAAATAATGTAGACGTAATATCAAATATTTAAGTAAGGGAGCACTTGGGAAACAGTTATCATAATATGGTCTCATTTGAAATTAGTTTCCAGAAGCAACAGTATAAGGGATCAACTAGGACTTTAAACTTCAGAAAGGCAAATCTTAATATGCTAAAGAAGACTATAAAGTGCATAGACTAGGACAAAGTTTTTGAAGGAAAAAATACGGAAGAAATGTGGGCTGTCTTTAAAATGTTGTTGGAAACATACACGTATAAGCTTATTCCTATGGGAAATAAATGAAAAAGAATTAAGTCTAAACCAATGTGGCTAACTAAAAAAGGTAAGGAAAGAAATGCAAAGGAAGAAGCGTGCATTTAAATTGTTTAAGTCTGAAGGGTCTGAGGAGTCCTTCTGCGGGCACAAGGAATGTAATAAAACATGCAAAAAGGAAATTAGATTGGCTAAATTAGAAAATTAAAAACAAGTTGCAAAAGAAAGTAAGACAAACCCCAAAAAATGTATTAAGTATATAAATGGCAAAAGGATTAAAAAAGAAAATATAGGACTCCTAAGAAGTGAGATGGGTAAGATTATTAGTGGGAATCAGCATGAATTTGTGAGGGATAGGTCATGTCAAACTAATCTAATTAGTTTCTACGAGGAAGTTAGTGTTGACTTAGACCAGGGCAGCACAGTAGATGTGGTCTACTTAGATTTTGCAAATGCCTTTCATACAGTGCCACACAAAAGGTTGGTTTACAAAATAAGGGAACTGGGACTAGGAAACCACATTTGTATCTGGATCGAAAACTGGTTAGAGAATAGGGAACAGAGAGTTGTGATAAATTAAACATTTTCTAATTGGTCAAAAGTTTTAAGTGGAGTACCTCAAGGTTCCGTGCTGGGGCCACTCTTTCTTAATATATTTATTAATGCCCTTGGAGATGGTTTAGAGAGTAAAGTTTCCATTTTTGCAGATGACACTAAACTCTGTAAGGTAATAAAATCAGGGCAAGATGTAGCTTCTATACAGAGGGATTTAAATAAACTGGAGGATTGGGCGGCCAAATGGAATATGAGGTTTAACATAGATAAATGTAAGGTTATGCATTTATGGATCAAAAACAAGAAAGCAATCTATAAATTAAATGGGATTAATTTAGGGGAATCTATAATGGAAAAGACAGTAGACTTAGCAATAGTGCTCAAAGTCAAGCAGCAGCTGCAAGGGGAAATAAAGAATTGGCATGTATAAAAAGGGGCATAGATGCAAGGTAAGACAGTGTAATTTTGCCACTGTATAAATTGTTGGTAAGACCTCATCTTGAATATGGAGTACAGTTCTGGGCACCACTTTATAAAAAAGATATGAGAAAAGGTTAGCCAGCTTAGGCATGTTTACTTTAGAAAAAAGGCGTCTAAGAGGAGATATGATTACTATGTACAAATGCATTAAGGGTCAATACAGAGAACTTTTATGGGAACTTTTTACCCCATGCTCACCTCCAAGACTTCTGCCGTGCTGCCCCTAATCTTTGGAACTCCCTACCCCATGTGACTCGACTCTCCCCCAACCTTCAGTCCTTCGAACGCTAACTCAAAACTGACCTTTTCAAGCTCGCTTATCCTACCACCTCCTAACCATTATATTCATCACCTCTTCTTCCTCATCTGCCATCTAATTTTTTTCTCCCAGTTGGTCCTACTGTCTTTCACCACCCCTCCCTTTAGAATGTCTGCCCTCGCGGGCAGGGTCCTCTCTACCTATTGTCCCATGTCTGTCTTCCTCCCTCGTACGTCCTGTCACGTCTTTTGCTGCACTCTGTGTGAGTCCCCATAGCATTACTCACACTCATCTGTGCTGCTGACATGTATTACCTCATCTATTTGTTACTTGCTTCTGTATGCGGCGTTATGGAACCTGTGGCACCTTATAAATAAATAAATAATAATCATAAGTGAGGGATTGCAGGAAATCCAAAATAGGTTGAACTTGATGGACTGGTGTCTTTTTTCAACCTCATTAACTATGTTACGGGGATCTGTTCACACCTGTGATCTTACATGTTTCCCACAACTTCCAGAAGTGGGAAAACTCTGTATAACAGAATCATGTATTAAGAAAGGGAATAATCCCACAGTAACCACAGGTGAACCACTTAGCTGTAACATTATGCTGGGCTGCCTCATATATACAAGTTACAATAGTTTTCTCCTGGTGTTTTTGTGGTTCACTGGTCCAGCAAAGCCACTGCATGTTTGCCCTCCGTAGTAATTGCATAAATTTGCTGCTTGTCTGGCTTGGCCTGTTGCACTGCAGTACAAGGTAGCCATGTGAAAAATGACACTGTACAATTTACATAAGCAGCATCACATTGCATGGGTTCATCAGTGACTGGACAATTAGCAAAAACATGTCCAAATACATCATACAGGAAACATTTTATTATGCTTTTCTTCATGAGGTGGTAACCTTCCTGGCATAGCTGGCTAGTCGCCAGGTCCTGCACATACAAACTTTATGTTTTTAAATCTATTCCACCACGCAGTCCCCTTTTCCCATGGATCAGTCTTACCAGAATCCACTGAAGGTCACTATTGCAGGTGTAGAGGGTGCTGCTGTAAACTCTATAGATCCTCAGCCACTGTATACCTCTCCACCATTTCTGCCAGCTTGTCTGCTGTTGTAGGATCCATGTGGCTCACCCATTTGTGCAATACTACAGGAAGAGATGTCACGTATCAGTCCACAATGACCATTTCCATGAACTGTGGCACTGTTGGAGTCCCCTGTTCCAGCCACTTCTTGATGAGGTGGATGAGGTCATGCATCTAGAAGTGGGGAGGCTTGTCTAGTAGATACACCCAACGGCCATTTCCCCCTTCCCCCCAGAGAGGTACCAACAGGCCCGCCCACTGTTCTTTTTTCAGTCTTGGAGCAGGAACAGGTTGATGTCTATTTTCTGCACAATGGTGGCTTCCTGTTGTAGCCTATAGGCTTTACACCCTTACATCCTACATCTTAGGGCACTGTAACACAGTATTTTCCCAAATCCAAATAAGTGGGTATCTAGTTTAAATTTTTCATGCAACTGTTATGGCAGTAAAATATAGTGCACTGCTCGTATTTTGCACCCTATATCATGAGATCAGGGCACGTTTCCACACAGAAGCCATAAAAAGTTACAACAGTCCAATGTTCTGGTACAACTAGCCTCTCTAAGGGTTTGATTCATGTTCGGTTTAAAGTCCATTTTCATGTGCATGCTCAGAAATGGACCTTACGCCAATGAAGGCAGTTTCATGCAATTCATGTCTGAATGCAAATTAATGCAACCAATGCAAGGCCTTAAAAAAGCATTGTAATAACAATACACATTAAGAACATATTGATTTATGTATTTAAGTGTTAAAAAAAATATATTGATTTTAAACCAACCATATTTGTATTGGTGATTATACTGTTTAGAGTTGTTAATTTATTTTATATCTTTTTAATGGGCTGTGATGTAACCTTATATTGCACATACACTTGTGTGTATACTGTACTCTATTCTGTCTATTAACATACAGCCAATAATATTTAGGCAGAGCATACTTACACCTAGATTAAAATGGAAACTTATATTGAGATCCACTTGGACTTGAATACGGGCAGAGCAACGTTCAAGTTAAGTGCTATTTTCTTTACACTTTAAGAAAAAAATAAAAAGTTGCGAGCAGGCTGTGCCAAAAATAAATTAGGGCCTAAGAGTCGGAGGACCTAATGTCCAGGTCACAAATAAACAGCAGTTGGCAAGTTTAGTTCACCTACAAAGAAATAGCAGTTTTCTCTCTTTGTGGAGGATTCCATCCACTTTCCCCAGGTAATGTGAGAGATTGACTGACAAACTGACAACCTTTAAAAGTACACTTTGCAGATGTAACTATTAATCATACTTGCTAACCTTTGAAAAGCGAATTCCGGGAGATCCCGGATAGGAGGCATGGTTGGAGAGCGGGAGGGTCGGCGCACGGTCAATTGCGTAATTTTGGCCCCACCCCCATGACAAAAACATAATTTTGTCACGGGGGCGGGGCCAAAATGACGCGACTCGCGTAATTTTGACGAGTAAGTTGCCATATTCGGGATAATTGCCTGCTCTCCCGGGAGTCCGGGAGACCTACCCGGATTTCGGGAGTTGGCAAGTATGTTATTAATTGGCCCACCAACAAATTTCAAAACACAAAGGTCAGAAACCTGCGACTTACATATAGTCCATTAATGTGTTTTTTTCATCATTGCTGTCAATATATATATATATACACACACATACATATACACATGTATATACACACATATACACACACACACATATATAATATATAGACATATATACAGTGCTATTTTTGTAAAAAAAAAAAAAAAGGTGGTAGAACGCACATCTTGTTAATATTTTATGAAAAAAAATTATATATTCAGATCTTAGCATACCTTTAATACATTGCATTTCCTCCCCCTTCAGTTTTTATCCTGTGCCAATGCCCCTTTACTTATTATTTTCCTCCCCCTTCAGTGTTCATCCTGTGCCAGTGCCCCTACTCATTTTTTCCTCCCTCTTCCGTTTTCATCCTGTGCCAGAGCCCCTACTCATTTTTTTCCTCCCCCTTCAGTTTTCATCCTGTGCCAGTGCCCCTAATTTATTTTCCCCTCATGCTGGCATTTTTTTTTTTTATTTTTTTTTTGTGCACCATTTATTTTTTTGGACATTTTATTTAAAATGGCCCCCTTTCTTAGTTTTTCACTAACTTACCTTGCTTTCTTCTCTTCACTCTTCTTTTCCAGGGTTCGGTCGGCGGCGCTCCTCTTCATATGCTGACTGCTCCTCACTGCTCCGTCTGTAATGCATGGTGGGCGCGACGTGCATGATGACGTCACGCCCGACTGTCATTGCAAATGGAGAAGGGAGGAGGGCGCAGCCGCACCGGACAGAGGGTATTTGTCAACAGTTTTTTATTTTGATAAAGGCCGGCGGAGAAGCCGCCGCAAACTGCAAAACTTGGGAAAAAAAGGTGCCAGAACTCCGTTCACAGCGTTCTATGGGAAAAAAAAGCCCTGCATATATACACACACACATATATATACACACACATACATATATATATATACACACACACATATATATATACATACACACACACACACACACACACACATATATATATATACATATATATATATATATATATATATATATATATATATATATATATACCGTATTTGCCGGCGTATAAGACGACTGGGCGTATAAGACGACCCCCAACATTTCCACTCAAAATATAGAGTTTGATATATACTCGCCGTATAAGACTACCCCCTCTTCCGCACACCTTCCACACACCAAATAAAACGTAAAAAAACATCAGATTTGATTTCAACATGTTAATTTATATTCGAATGCTTATGACATGCAGGAAAACTGTCACAAGACTGTATGTTATCAAACATGTACAGTAAACATAAAACAAATGGAACAATAAACCTATGGGAGTTACCATGCTGTTTGTTTTCTAAGCTGTTAACCAAACTGGAACTGTCAATGATAGAAGGAAGATAACAAATAGAGGGAGAGAGCAAGTGCCGGGCAGGTCCCTAGCAAGTTTGCTGGCGTGACAGTTTCCCTTTAAAAGCCTTCAAACTCCTGTTCGTCATCTGATATTAAAAGTTCATCAATGACATCTTGTGATACAGTTGCAAGGCAGTCATCGTATGGATCTACCGGTAATTCCGTGTCAGATGATGTGGCCTCAGCTTCAGCTTCCTCTTCATCTTGCCACAAGTACTCATCCTCCATACCATCTAATGAATTTGATATGCCACACTTCTTGAAAGACTTGATTACTGTTTGTGCATCAATATCATTCCAGGCTTTTATGACAAATTGGCACAAAACATCCAACTGTGGAGCACGCATGTTTCCTCCTTTTGTGTATGACTTTTCGCCGCTAACCATCCATTCATTCCACTGTTCTCTCATGTGATCTTTAAACGGCTTGTTTAGGCACACATCCAGGGGCTGTACCAATGATGTCAATCCTGCAGGAATAACTGCTACATCTGTTTTTATTCTCGCAAGCCTTTCCTTGGTGGTGGGAGTTAAATGAGCCCTGAACATATCCCACACAAGTAGACTACGTTTTTGAAGTAGACCACCTGGTCGTCTGCTCCATACATTATCCAGCCAAAGTTTCACACCCTCCTCATCCATCCAGCCTTTTTCATGCACGTGCACAAAACAACCAGCAGGGAACTTGAGTTTTGGCATTGTTTTCCTTTTAAAAATAATCATAGGTTTCAGTTTGTTGCCATCAGCTGTGCATGCTAGTACCACTGTAAAACTTGACTTCTCATGTCCTGTTGTTTTTATCAAAATAGTTTTTTCACCTTTTTGATGGACAGTTTTATTTCCAATCATATCAAAGTTCATTGGAGTTTCATCCATATTTCCAATATTACTTAACGCATAGCCATGTTTAGTGCGCTGTTGTATTACGTATCGATGGAAACTATCCACTTTGTTATCCAGATCTGCAGGTAATTTTTGGGCAATTTTTGTCTTTTGCCTTAGTACCAGATCATGCCTTGCCATGAATCTACTACACCAGGATATAGTGGCCTTAAAATTGTTGCTGTGATCTGGGTTAGATTTGGCCCACTGAAGTGCAAACAAGCGTATTGTATTTCGTGTCACCACATAACCGTTTTGGCGATGCTGAGCCACCATGTCTGCTACATGTTTTTCGAGTTCTGGCCAGTGTGGGGTGCCTCTTCTTAATGCACACTTACCCCTTGGCATACTCTTTAATGCTTTTTCATTTGATTTCCAGTCCCGAACCATCTTTTCTGTTACTCCATATTGTCTTGCAGCAGCACAATTATTATGTTCCATGGCAAAGTTTACAACTTTAAGTTTAAAACTTGCATATTTCTTTCTTTTTTGTGCCATGATAGAGTTGATAGGGGTTTGACTGCTGGACATTTTCTATGCTGTATTGTACTGTACAATGGTGCAGTACTGTGGTTGGCTGCTGGCTGTATACAAAGCCTGATTGGATTGGTCCCTGCTCCCTGTCTGCCCTCCTGTCTCCATGGCACTAGCAGCAGTCTGGTCCGCCCTTGAATCCATATTATGGATAGTAAACAAAACAGAGATCTCCCAGCGCAATGAGAGACAGGTAGGATAGATTTGAATAAACAAAGCAGAAAATAATGCATACAGAATTGCCCCTACATGTATCATGACCCTGTATATAATGGTAGTACATGAGGTAACCTGATAGTGCCAAAAACAGTGTGGTAATCCGGAGAGTCTGTCCCAGATGTAGCTGGGTAAACAACACTGAACAAAGTGTAAATGGTCTATTGTACCTAAAAAAACACTGGAATGATAGTCGCTGGAACAGACCAGGGGAAACAGATAATCCAAACAGAGTCCATTCACAAATCTGGGAAGGGTGGGTAGTGGGTAGTGAGTAGTGCACTTACCTTCCTCCCCAGGTTGGATGGTCTGGATGCCTCAGTCTGACTCTTGAATACCCAGGTCCTGTTCCTCTGTTGGGATGTAAAAGTGCTGCGAGCTGCACGTCCGTGCAGAGATCACATCACGGCCGGAGATGGTAAGCGGATCCCGCTGGCGTGTTCGCGCATGCGCATATAGGCTGGTCAGCGCTTCAGTCTCCGTTGATATGCTGTCCCAAGTGCACCCGGCGTATAAGACGACCCCCCAACTAGGAGGCATGTTTTTAGGGCAAAAAAGTCGTCTTATACGCCGGCAAATACGGTATATATATACATATATATATATATATACACACACTAATACACATATATATACATATATACACATATATACACATATATATATATATATATATATATATATATATATATACACACACTAATATATATATGCTAAAAAGAAAAAAGGGCACAAAATAGTGCAATATTGTTTTCCTCAATTAAAACTCCAAAAACATACTGGTAGGTTAATTGGCTGCTATCAAAAATTGACCCTAGTCTCTACCTCTCTGTCTGTATGTATATGTCTATGTGTGTGTGTGTGTATGTGTGTGTGTGTGTGTGTGTGTGTGTGTGTGTGTGTGTGTGTGTGTGTGTGTCTATATTAGGGAATTTAGACTGTAAGCTCCAATGGGGCAGGGACTGGTGTGAATGAATTCTCTGTACAGCGCTGCGGAATTAGTGGCGCTATATAAGTAGATGATGATGATGATAGTGTGTGTCCACATGGTAAAAGTACTGGACCAGGACGACAACGACATTAAAAAAGGTCGGTAGCAGATGTAGTGTACCTGTAGTGTAGATGTAGATGTAGTAGATGTAGTGTCACATAAAGCAATGTAAAATGCTAATTTATAACCTAATTTTTTATGTCAGAACGAAGATTTAACGGTGAGAAGGCCTGTTTAGATACCACTGATACCCTTAATGTTAGCAAACAAGGAGAAATTGAACAAGAAAAATATACTAAAGTTCTACACGAAGGTATTTTAGTGAACATGTGTAGACAACTAAATGCTTTGGGCACATACCTGTACCGTTATAATAACCAAAATGGCGCCTGTTTTCCAGAATGCTCGGAGGTTAAAATACTATTGCGATTTCGCCACAGGGACCAAAATATAAATATAAACTGATCTCGAGCAGTGTGAAAGGTGAGAAAATGAGAGTATTTATGTTGTAGATTATAAATTACAGATATAGAAGTTAAATGATAAACATTTTTTATTTCCTTGTTTCGTAGATAAAGAAATCAAAGGGAATAGAAACAACATCAAGACCTGTTCTGCCACAAACCGGTAGCACCTTTAAAAATAACTTAAAAATAATACTCTGCAATATTCAGCTCTGTGATTGGTTTGGGCGCGCTCACTTCTCATGCGGATCTTTCTGACAGCTGTGTGTGTTACAATTTTTGTACCTTTTTCTTGCAATAAAAATGTTGCTTGAACACTGTGTGGTTTATTCTGGGTAATTCACAATTATAGGTTAATAAAGGTTAATAGAAATTTAATAGGTTATAAAGGTATAAGTGTATAAAGAGTAAATATGAATACATTGCCGACATAGATGCAAAGGGTAATAACACACGTGCTTTACACAAGTGTAATGGTCTGCAGCCAGACAGGTGCAATATACATCGATACAAAACACAGTGATGTGCGGATTCCGCACCACGTGGGACTGGGATTGACATAAAAATTAACATACACACGCCCCCTCAGGTCGAGAAAGTATCGGAGGATTGTCGTGGATCGGTCGGAAGTTTATACACACTGCACAGCGGAAACGAGATTGGAACAAAAATATTATACGATACGACCAACCAAATGAGGCGAGAATCGTCCACTTGGGCAGACTTACGACCATCATGTCACAGCACACAATGACCCGACTTTTGAACGAGCGGTCGTATGTCGGCAGTTTGAGCCGATTATTGGACGAAAACAGTGTAGTGTGTACCCAGCTTTAGCAATCTATAAGCCTCGGCCTCATAACCACCTGTAATCATAATTACTAGCCCTCTGCCTTTATCTTAATAACCAGTTCTTCATTCATTTTAACTTATTTTAATGCTCTTTTCTCCCGTACAATAGGTTATTTTATTTTAATTTCATTATTATCTTCTCTTAATAAATCTTTTTTCACCAGTTCATAAAAAAATGTCTATTTGACTACTTTTGGATTCAAGTGGGTAAAACTTCGATGTAGGTTTCAAACCTGATTTGGAATTATTTTCATACTTTTTAATAACTGCTTACTCTTCCCTTTAAAAGTGTCTTCTCCGTGTTAAGTTAACAAATTTTTTCAAATCTATAAATGACTGAAAGTTGTTAGGTTTTTCTATTGGGGCAGGTGTCAATCATTTAAGTAATAAAGACACATCTGAGTGGATCATTACATGGACAAAACTCCTTGTGTTTTAGCTATTTCACTAATCTGTACATGGTTCTGCTCATGTTTTTTCTTAGCCCCTTCCCCCTTCTATCCTTTCTTTTTAAAGATAAAGTCAATTGAAAATTGTCTTGAATGTGTTTTTTCTATAGGGTTTCCTTTCAGAATTTGGACAAGGGATAAAAAATTACTGTCACTTTCAGAATCTAATCTATTTAGGACTGAAAATCTATTTCCAAGGGATGCAACTTTTTAGACATGAAGTTCTTTCTTTTATAAGGATCTCTTGAATAACACTTAGCTGAAACTGTAGTCCATTCTTTCTCATATTGACTCCTTTGTACAGGTTCATATATAAGGTACCGGTGTCATGTCCTCGCCCAGTGATCTGTGCACTGTAGGAGAGAAGGGGGATTCTGAGGTGTCAGAGGCAGAGTCAAAGCAGTGGGGTGAGCAGTGTACCCCATGAATCTCCAGCTGTGATACCTTCAGCTGCAGATGGAGAAGCAACCAGCACTGAGGGTGCACAAACCGGCTGCAGGGGGGAGGTGTTTTATACGGTATAATCAAATGACAAACTATGGACTGGGTGACCCAATCATTCAAGACAGGTAGAAGTAGAGGTACCGGATTCTATGTCAAAGTCATTGCATATAGTAGTACCTTTTATTGCACTGTAAGTTGATTTTGTTTTGTAATGTATTTATCATTTATGTATCATTCCTATCTTATTACCACTGTAAATACACTCTGATTTTTATATCATATATGGAAACAAATAAACACCACAACAAGACGCTGCAAAGCTGTTCTACTTTCAATAGCTAGAATTATATCTGATATCATCCACAAAGATCTAATTTACATAACATCAACTATAAAGCAAGAGGCCAATAAACGAGACCTGTACGCCCCCCTTGAGTATGTCACTCAGTAACGAAACCAGTTGGGCACGCCTTTTCACAGCACACGCCAGATCAGAAAGTGGACGGTGAAACGCACGCCGCTACGAGAAAGCTGGTTTCTCATTTCATCTCGTCTTCTATCTGAGAGACAATGATTAAAAACAGGACTTCTAACCTGCATGCTACCTTACACTGCAAGCATCTGGGCAGTAGCCCCTCTTTTTACCTTGGATCATTAATAGTGCAATAGTTGTACATTAATGGACATCCATGAACTTATACAAAATATAGTCTCCTAGTTTTTGTGCGGACAAACATCTATCTGAACTTTTGTGGACTATGTATTCATATTTTTTGCAGAATTCAAATTGTATTTTTGGATTATGTAATAATCTATTTTTCTGCTGTCACTATTACATTTTTTAACTTTTTAAGACAGTTCTAATTGTCCCTTAACAAATAGTTTCTTCATATAAATCCATTATACATTAATACTGGGACATAATCAAAATAACAAAATACTAAATCTCTAGGATAACTATCACACAGATCACTAGTAAATATTATCAATTATCTAGCGCTGGATTATTCCTCTCTGTTTTGACTTTTATGAGTTACTATTAGGCATGTTCTCATTGCTATGCTACACTATGTTTTCATGTTAGTTCAATAACAGCATTTATATGAAGTGGTGAATGCCATAATTATTCCCATTGTTATTTGAAATATATTGTGTGCAATAGACAGAAAATTGATTAAGTGCATATATCATATAATATAAGCAGTGAATGGGTTGATGTCTAAGATTATTATGTATTGCACATTTCTATGAACTCATTTAAGCTTCATGAAACTCATGTCTGTGTTTACCACAAACTGATATGTAAAATAATCTGCCGTCGTAACTATTAGGTTTGGCACTGTAAATAGAGGTCTACTGCTATGTATAAGGAATGAGGTTGTATGCTATGATGACAGACGATTTGCAAATGTACTGTACCTGCATCTAGTGTAACTATATGTCCTTATTTATGTTGAATATCTGATAAGGTTACATCATATTATAGGACTAAGGGGTCTAAATATTTATTAACGTGGGAAGAAGAGAGTCCTGCAGGGGAGGTGCTGAGGTGGCAGCAAAGATGGAAAGTTCCAATCAGCTTCCCCTGGCTAAGAAGAAGAAACTTGCCTTGTTACCCTTACATCCTGGCCAGTCCCATCCCCCTAGTGCACTTCAGTAATGGGGGGGACCACAGCTCCAAACTACACCTTTCTGTGTATGTGTGTGTATAATTATATATATATATATATATATATATATATATATATATATATATATATATATATATATATATTTACAGCAGCAATACATATAGTTTCTTTTTCTTTAAGTAGCAAGTTAACTACCTTTAAGAATGCATCTTTCTTAGCTCTCCTTCTACAAATCATTATCTTATTTTTAAAAGAATGCCTGTCAGTTACACAGACAAAAGCTTAAAGCTCTCAGCATTTTACCGTACACAGTGCAGACAGAGCTCAGAGGGGTATTCCAAAGCCTCTCTGCTCACTATATCATGTGCCATGTGCCTGTGGTTGTCATGATCGTCCAAGACACTGCGCAGAATAAATCATTAATTGCAGCCTGAAGAAACAAACCAAGGCTCTATGTTAAAAAAAAAAAACACACCTCAGGTTTTTCATGGAATTGTTGCTTTAAGGTTATTGATCTAAGCCTACAATGACTGACAACAGATAACAATAGCTTGTCATAACATAACAAGACTGCATACTGCACTATATAAAAAATCTTAAAGTTAATTACTCAGTCAGTGAGCATTTACTGTTTTGGTGCAGGAATGGAATTAAATAAACACCTACGAGTCCAGCCCCAAACTCCTGCATAAACATATTTTCATAAAAGTATGAAAACTTTTACATATTTGTGAATGTTCCATTTAATATTGGGCTGTCTAATAATTGAACTTCACAACCTGACAATGTTATTGTTATGGTAATTTCAGAATGAAATCATTATCCATGAAACAGAAATCTTGCCTTCATCTTCTCTCCATTTTCTCTCTGCTGGATTCAAAGAGATGATGTTCGGCTGAAGCTTTAGGAGATGAATTAGTTCCTGGTATTTTTTCTTAGTGCATTCGAATTCTATGTAGATCTCAGCCTCAGAGCTGCCCTTTTTGGACTTCCTTGACTCAATATGGATAATGCTCACATATTTTTCCTGAGAATACAAAGAGAAAAAGACAATGCATATACAGTATGACAGCAAACAATGATCCTCTGTTACTGTATTTTTAATTTTGGTTGGAATGGAAACGTTAGTGGTGCAGTTAACAGTGTACTACTGCACAGCTTTATTAAATGGGATTTCCAAGCTTATTATGTTGGTTGTTTGCATACCCTTCTGCAATGTGTACTGCACACCTTGCTTTATCTTTCTGACTTCCTGCAATGCTTCATTTTAACAAACTCTTTTAATAGTTGCTTATTTTCATTGTCCTTGGATGTGATATAGTCCTTCTTTGCATTCTGCCTACAACTGTATCTAGAGAACAAAGTATGTGTCATATTGAAGGGCAACAGTAAGAAAACTGTCGATATGATGCAAAATACCGTAACAAAGAGTACAAAAGCAAATCATATTTAGCAAATTTTGCTGAAGGGCATGTTCACAGTAATATATTAAAGTAAACTCAAAATGGAAAACCATCTTCATATGTAAATACATTTGTAGTGCTTGTCAATTTACCAGACTATCACATTAACACTGTTACAATATTTTTTTTATAAAACCAACAGTTGTATTTAAATGGAGATGCTTGTGTTATTTTAAAATTGTTTAGAATTTGTTGGACTCAAACAGGTTGTGGGTCTTGAATTCACAATAAAAAATGCAGGAATGTTTCTCATAGAGGACATTAATAAACATAGGATATCCGAATGGCACTTTTATTTTGAAGTGGTTAATAATCAGATTATTACTGTTCTGGCAGCTCCTCTTTTATTAAACCTGATGGGTGTGAATCTAGCCCATTCGCTTTGATGAAAATAAAAAGGTTGGGCCAATGGTTAAAATTCAGAAATCACTGTTCTGTACTTCAGATTAAACACAATTGTATTAAATGAAGGCATTGTCACATGGTTTACATTGTAGCTGAGAAACATAGATGTTATCGTTTTCCATAGAAATGAACTATACATTTATGTAACTAGACCCAAAGTAGCCCATTTGAAATTCCAGGCAACAGTCTATTTTATGCAATTTATATGCTGTGTTTTCTGTTGTTTAAACTGGTAAGTAGGGCTGGTCATGTCACCACACACTGTAGTCAGTAATTGGTGGAAATTCTACAGGATTTGCAATGTATATCAAATTCTAAAGCTATTTAGTGTCTATGTACTAAGTCCTGATTGTGCTTGTGCCTGATGGCAGGGAGAAATACCTGCCGGCACTGTTAGGATTCAGGAGCACAGTGCATGTATGCAGGGCCATCTTTTCCATTGGGCACGATGGGCAGGTGCCCGGGGGCCCCACAGGTAAGGGGGCCCCATAGACAGGGCTCTTAAGTAGAATAAATAATCCTGCAAAAAAAAAATATCCTGCAAATATATATATATATATATATCTATCTATCCATATCTCTCTCTCTCTCTCTCTCTATATATATATATATATATATATATTATAAATGTCTAGTGGCGTGTGTTAGTCTGTCTGTGTGTGGAAAAAATAAAACCAAGCTGCAGCGCCACCTGCTGGGCAGAGTTATACACTGACCTACTAAATTCTTAGTGTGTGTGGAAAAAAAAAATTCAGAAAGGGCTGAAATTTGCTATACTAAGATGTTTTTAATTTATTAATTTAATTTGTTAATTGTTAAAAGTGTTTATAAAGATTTAAAAAATATATATATATATTTCTTGAAGGAGAAGTGACAGTTTGGAGTGGTTGGTGGTTGCCGGGGGTGACAGTGGGGAGTGGTTGGTGATTGAGGCCTGGGCTATGGCCCAAATGCATGACAAGAACCTTTTTAACACCTTAAGTAGCTTGATTTGACTAGAATGCATGAGTATCATGCACGGGTTAACTTATATATATATATATATATATATATATATATATACATATATATATATATATATATCTATATCTATATGATACACATATATAGAGGTAGGGGCCCCGCTGCACTGCTTTGCCCGGGGGCCCATAATGTTAAGGTGGCCCTGCATGTATGTGTCACTCATTGGTGACACGTTAAAAGGGAAAGTCATAGACAGTCACTTTAATCTGCCTCAATAAGGTAAAAGGTTTATGTTATACATAGTGGTCATGTGAAGGTTTAAAAGAGGTTGTATGAATAATTTAATTGAATGGAAATTGATCATTTTACAATCAAAGCACTAGGACAAATGAAGGTGAAGCGTTCCACCGTATACCAGCCCACTTCCACCACTGGTTATACATACGGGCTGTTACAGGCAGGTATTTTAGATTCCTATAGCATCTTCCTTTGAAGTAAAGGGACATCAGATATCCTTCTGAGTCTAAGTTGTATGTGAAGAACCCACTCTCCCTCCAGTCATCTCTCTGGAAATTCAATAAATGCACATGATCATTGATAAGCACTAAAGAAAATCCCTCTATGTTTAAAAATAACCCACATGCATTAAGGAATGTTTGAGGAGACACAGTGTACACACAGTATCAGTGCAATTGGCCACAGAAAGGGCTTATGATTACAACACTGAAATTTAGTTTGAGGCCCCAGAATGCTGTGCGCAGCACATTCTGGTGTGACAACCAACTATATTCAGAGAGGCAGTGGGTACTTCCTTGCTGAGCTGTATAGGAGGACGCACAGCGGAGCGACACAACTTTAGGTGAGTGGGGTTTGGGCAGTGACAGGCAAAAGAGCATAGTCCCTATAAACTGTCCATATTAAAGGGTATGAATTTTTATTTAATTTTGGGAACACTAATTGTAGAGGAAAAGAGGGAAAACAATTGAATTTAAGGTGGTAAGATCTAATAGGAGGAACTGGGTTCCATAGGAACATACAGTAGTTTAGTAGTAGATATTTAGAGACTGTAACTAATTAGGTGGAGAGGGCAATTAGTGGGGGCAAAGTGTGTACCAATAAGAGTGACAAATAGACTGACAATAGCAAGAGAGGGATGTTATACATAAAAAAAAATATATAGTGTTTTATTTTATGGGAGCATATATTTGTAAACTTCCCCTTTAGAAATCCTGCATTTGCCCCGCAAGATACTAAGATCTCATTACATGAGCATAGATAATTGTATCACTGGACAATTTCACTGCCATTCACATATGAGCATTTATAAACACTGCATAAAATTCATAATATGGTAAAGTGAGGACGGAATAGCAAAATCCTGAACACTTGCTATTATCTCTTCTGAGTTATCAGTAAAATGTGTTACACTAGCATAACAGAAAGTTTCATCATTCTATCACAAACATGTTTTGTATCTGCTATTACAGGTGCTAATAATAAATACTGTACACACTTTTTGGTTAAATTTTGCCAAAGAAAAATACAATTTCAATTCTTCAGTTATTAACTTGTTTTTCAACAAACTGATTTTTTCCTATGAATCTCCAAGTTTGTTATGAAGTCGCCCCCTTCTGGCCAATCTACTATCTGCAGAAGCAAACTAGAAAATAAAATAGTAATACGAACAGTAACTGTGATGTAATTGTACTTGATAGCGCTCAGAGTTTTAGGTGCATCTCACATTCTCAGAGCTTATGGTTAAAATCTCTGGATTATTCACAGCCCCATACTACATGTTTTCCAATAAGTTTTACTTACAGAAAATGACATTACTTTTCTAGAACTAAAAGCACTTTGAAATAAATGTATTTTTAGTAGGGTAAAAGAGCAAAGGCTGAACAAAAAAATGCAAAACGTGTGTGAGTTTATAAACAGTTTTATGCCAAAAAAAGCATGCCATAATATAGGCTAAAATATAAAAAAAATCTTAACACATACTCTAATATTAAAGGGTGCTACAGCAGAGCTGATCAAGGTGTTATAAGCAGGGTTTGGCGAGCAGAAAATTTAGACACTAAAAGTTTTGTGCACAACTTTGAGCAGCGGGGCACTATGTATCACTCCGTATCCGTAACAACTGGGCTGAGTGCCCAGTTGTTTTTACCTATTATTATTACCAGCTGTTTTAGATGATGCTGATGCTTATTGAACCAGTCATTGGCTGCCAGCGCAAGCAAGTATATGTAGTTTCACAATAACTGAAGTTCCAGTCTAAAGGACAAAAGTCTCTAAGACCCCTGACCATTATATAAAACATGTTTTTTAAAAATATAGCAGACACATTTTAAAACGTTAAAAAGTTCAACTGGAGTTAACTGAAATAAAACAATCACAAAAACCCCTAATTCCCCACTTTAATATAAAATTCCTTCTACACCATAACCTAATAGTAAATTCTTCTCCAAATAAGTGTGTTGGGGGGTTGGTCACATAAAAGATGGTAGACTGCTTCCTAAGAGCTTCCGCGCTGAATGACTGTCCGAAATGTCCGTGACTTAAATCCCGCTATTCAATCAGAATTAGAGGAAACGCTTGTGATTGACTGAGCAGCTAATGCAAAAGTACAATAAGGATCAAAGTTATTAACTTATTTACGCATAACGAACACTCTAGTGCTGTCTTGCATTATCACAAAGAGAAAATGTTTTTACATTTTACAACTAAAATGTTTGGGTGAACTTTTATTTTAATTACAATTCAGTCTAAGTTTTTATTTAATTATTTTTACTATTTTGCTATAATGGTTTTAGGAACTAATGAGGAGGGAAAGGTATCACTCCAGGGGGCATATTCAATTCCGATCCCGATTCACGGGATCGCGCCGGAACGGCCGCGAACCTAATCTGCGGTACCGCAATAACGTGGATTTTCGTTCGCAGCCCATAGGGCTGCGTATGAAAATCTGCGTTATTGCGATACCGTATTACCGGCAGTAGTGCGCATTTTCCGCGGATCGGATCGGAATTGAATATGCCCCCAGGTGTCACAATAACTACAGACCAAACCAAGGCCAGAGGCCTGGGATGAACCCCAGAACTTGGATTGGGGAATCCTGTGTACTTTGCAACACCCCCTCCGTCCAGAGGCAACAAAACTGTGCTGACTAGCATCCAGCTGGTTTCCACTATTAAAGGGGGACCCCACACTTGTAATAATGGAAACTAGCCCTGGTTTCCCTGAATTTTTTTGCCACTTAAAGGTCTATATTTATTAAAGAGAGTAAAGCCCTATCCGACAAAAAAAGAGGATTTCCCTATCTATCAAAAGGATTAACAATGGTTAACTCCTGCTGGCGATAAGATTCATGCGACAGTCTATTTGACAAGGATTGCGTCAGCGTATATTTAATGAAAAAATGCTTTACCATTCAAATAAGGCATTTTATTCAACTGTGACTAATATTCATCATCATCATCAACAGTTATATAGATATAGCGCCAGCCAATTCCGTAGCGCTTTATAATTGGGAACAAACATTAATAAAACAATACTGGGTAATACATACAGACAGAGAGTTAAGATTAAAATAATTCATTATTTATATGTATTTAAAAAAAAAATATTAGAGGTGGAAGCCCAAGTCAAGGCTTTCAGTTCCACTGTGCATGCTCTTACCACTGCTGGCCACAATCACTCAGCAGTTGAGAATCATTGCTATGGTATTAACAAAACAAGAAGTAACGCCATTATACCTGAAAAACACTGGTTATCGTCAGCGGTAAACTCATTAATATATAGGACACAGCAAAAAGATGCCCTTGCAGTGGCATAAAGGACGTCACACACCCGGAAGTGTGAAGCCAGTCAGCGGAGCCAGCCGCGATCGTGTCACACTCTGTCTAATTTTGCAGTTAACTTAGATTGTTGCAATGCGCCTTGTTTAGGGTCCAATACCAGTATATTACTGTCTAACAACAGGGGGGTGACTGGAAGGATTAGCCTTTTGGTCCCTCAATACTGCTAGTCAGATTATCACTACCAGCATGACTATGGGTAGAGCTGACCTAATTCCTAATACAGCAGATATGTTTTAGAAGAGAATCCTCTGTGGTTATGATAATATTAACCCTCAGGGCCGGACTGGGACTAAAAATCAGCCCTGGCATTTCAAGCATACAGGCCCATCTCTGTTGATGAGCAGGACAAAACTGTGTGCCGCCCACATTATGTTGGGGGCGTGGTCAACATGGGGCATAGATACATACATTATAAGAAAACATTACATTTATCAGGCCCTCCCTATCATACAACACCCCACCCCAGAAACACATCACAACACCCCCAGCCCACTGCACTTATCTATGTTTCTGATGCTGCTGACATCCAGCAGGGTGGTGGGAACTTCCTGTAGAGTGAGCAGGGAAGCACTTAGTCTCACAAGATTAATAAATCTCATGAGACTTAGAGCTCCTCGGCTTCCTCTGCAGGCTGTGTCCTATCCAGGAACTGGGAGAAGATATCCGCTCCCTCCTGCTAACCAGAGCTGGATTAAGGTTCGGGGGGCCCTAGGCACTAAAGACAGGGGGATTCCTATGATGTAATATGGTTATTAGACACATTTTCAACAAATACACAGGCAATACTGTGAGCACTACTATTAGGTGCACACAGTTCTGCCTTCACAAGCAGAACAATGTGAAGCAGTACATACCTCCCAACTGTTCTTTTAGTCAGACCAAATCCTGACTAAGCGGGACCGTCACCCACCAAATTCAGGACAGTTGGCAGAATGTCCTGGTCTCTTCTACCTGTCTTGTCATTGTCTCCACTTGTGGCCGCTGGTGTCTTTAGATCAGTTGCTGCTTGTCTGGATCCTGGAATGTTGGGGGCCCTATTTGGGGAAAAAAATGGTTACATGAAATTTAGAAAACTCCAACCAGCAGCGGTGTTAAATCATTAAAACACCCACGTTTTAAAATTAGGCCTTACTCCAGCCCCAACATTAAAATGATAGTATTCACATTTGATAAATACATCTATTTCCCTCCAACTAGCCCTGATATTAAATAGTATATACATTTAATAAATAGACCTATTTCCCTACAACCAGCCCCAACATTAAATTAATAGTATTCCCATTTAATAAATAAACCGATTTCCCTCCCTCCAAACAACCCCAGCAAGAAATTAAATAGCATTTATATTTAATAAAAATAAACATTTCCCACAACCATCTCAGGCATTAAATAATTCATAATTTCATTTAATATACCTAATTTTCCCCAAACAGCCCCACATTCACTTAATAGCACACATTAGTCATATACTGTCCCCCACACACATTATAGTCATATACTGTCCCCCACACACATTACAGTCATATACTGTCCCCCCACACACATTACAGTCATATACTGTCCCGTCACACACATTATAGACATATACTGTCCCCTTACACACATTATAGTCATATACTGTCCCCCCACACACATTATAGTCATATACTGTCCCACACACACATTATAGTCATATACTGTCCCACACACACACACATTATAGTCATATACTGTCCCACACACACACACATTATAGTCATATACTGTCCCACACACACACATTATAGTCATATACTGTCCCACACACACACATTATAGTCATATACTGTCCCCCACACACACTATAGTCATATACTGTCACCCCACACACATTATAGTCATATACTGTCCCCCACACACATTATAGTCGTATACTGTCCCCCACACACATTACAGTCGTATACTGTCCCCCACACACATTACAGTCATATACTGTCCCCCCACACACATTATAGTCATATACTGTCCCCCACACAGATTAGCCATTTTTTATTTTCCCCCTTCTACAGCCATTGCCCCCATACAGACATTTTCACCCCTAATTCCCCCTGCAGCCATTGTCACACCCCCCCTTCCCCCTGCAGCCATTGTCACACTCCCCCCCACTTCCCCCTGCAGCCATTGTCACACCTCCCTTCCCCCTGCAGCCATTGTCACCCCCCCTTCCCCCTGCAGCCATTGTCACACCCCCCCCTGCAGCCATTGTCACCCCCCCTTCCCCCTGCAGCCATTGTCACACACCCCCACTTCCCCCTGCAGCCATTGTCACACACCCCCCCTTCCCCCTGCAGCCATTGTCAATCACTTCCTCCGTGTATTTTTACTCATTCCCCTCCCTTGCAGTACCTGTCATTATCCCCCGGACACACCAACTCACCTCAACAACCCCGCGCGCTCAACAGACTGACGGCTCCTAGGCGGCTGCGTGACGTCATGACGTCACATCGCGCAGCCGCGCGGAAGTTAAAAAAAAAAAGAAAAAAAAAAAAGAAGAAAAAGCTGCGGGACATGAAGCGCAGGAACCGGACCGGCCCATGCAGCCATCGGCCCTTCTGGCAAATGCCAGAAGCGCCAGATGGCCAGTCCGGCCCTGTATGAGAGGGTGTTATTTATCTACATATATACAATTTGAGTCACCAATCCAAATTGTTGGGACTACATATATAGATCCCAAGTTTCAAAGAATCTATACTAGTCAGGCTATCAATCCTGATTATTGGAACTATATATTTACAGACTTAAGCTCCCTTGAATATCTGTGTCAGACTATAATACCTTAGTGGTTTTGAAAATTATAACCCTCATAAGTGCATTTCTATAAGAACTACTGTCATTTAATCCAGAGTGGACACATTTGCTGGCTATATACGAGACACAATGTATCAATGAACATAGGGAATGAAATTAAATCTCAATAATCTGTGTTATTTTGAATCTCATTGATACAGTGTCCATATTTATGGGTATTTTCCCCAGTTAATTATAAGTGTCACAATTTTGTGACCACCGGCTTTCTGGAAGGGTATTTTTAACCATCTTTATCACTTATCTTTATTTTTAATCACCTCTCCATTTTAATATTCGCCGATCTTGATGATATCTGGTCTATTCAACTTTATAGATGATTTTCAATAAAATTTGTTTTTAAATTTTCCAATGGACTGGAGTGCCTCAGTCAACAACCTCACCTAGGTGATCCTTTTCACCACTTTTGTAGTGGCATAAAAACACCAGCTTTCTACAGCAAAATCTCTTTGATAAATATGTCCTTATGATTTATACCTAAAACTGCCTTATAGTGGCCCTCTGCTTATGGGCCCATGCTGTGTGACTGTCTTACATGCTAACATTTGCAAGCCTATGTGTTCAGTAAAGGATGAGACACCCAAAAACACACTTGATCCCTGACACAGTGGTTATCAATGATGCCTCATAGAACAGGGTTCCAGCCATCTCTATACTTGTTGACAACATGACAATAAATCCTACCCCTCAAGCTCACTGCCTAGGTGTTATACTTGACTCAAAACTGTCCTTTGATCCCTGCATCCTAATCTATACTCAAATCCTTTTGGATCCCTGTATTTAACCAAATCCAATATAAAATACTTGTAAGATCATACAAGGCCATAAAAAACTGCACCAACTTACATGTCTTTACTGGTCTCAAAATATCTCACAACCTCATCCATCTGCTCAAGATCTGCATATCTTAATCACACTCGTTACCTGTTCCCATGGAATGGTGAGCAATGATTGTGGATGGAGCAACACCTTTTTGTAGATATGTGTGCAGCCACTCAGTAGAACCTGTGTAATATTAGAGGGGAGTCCCCAACCTCCAGGGATAAATACAAACAAAAGGGTCAAATAGGTTCTAGGGTGCATGGAGATGTTCAGTGTGATGACAGTGTAAACCAATATGTTGTTTAATAAACAAAATGGAAATTTATTAACAATCATAGGAGGTTATAACAACCATATGCAGAAGTTCTGGCCAGAATATATATAAAAATCATGACAGGCAAGCTTACATGGCACAATAGGTGGTATTATTTTGCTCCACTATTATTAGAGGTAAATAATGACAAAGGGTAAAGCAGTCCAATTGAAAATTCCCAATATAATAAAGTCCATAGATTCATAATATTATCTATCCAGATATAAGTCAGTCAAGTAAAATTACCACACAAAATGTGGGGCATTCAACGATAACTCAATAGTTCAATAATATAGTGCTTCACATATTGAAGAAACTTGACTGTTGACAAGTCAGATAGATCCAGATGTTACTGTGGGAAGAGATTCCCAATGACTGATGTGTGTGCAGTGGTGCAGCTCATGGGAGCTGTAAGGCTTTCCTCCTGAAGTCTGGGTGCTCCTTTCCTTCCAAAGTGCGGGTGGTATCCTTCGTGTGTGGCCCCGTAGGAGATGTGCAGTGCCGAATGCGCAGTCCACCTTGATGTTTGCCGGCTAGTCCGATTGTGATGGCGCAGCTGATGTTATAGATCCGATGTGCGATGCGGACAGCGGTTTGGTAGATGAAGCAGCTTCTAGTGATCAGTTTAAGTCTGATAGCGAATAAGTGGTTGAAAGTAGTAAAAAAGTAAACCTCCACACAGAAGTGGGGAGATCTGACAGTAACACAAGTAAATAACAAATACAGATGACAATAGATATCAACTGAACAAAGTAGTGTGTGAGGCACTCCTGTCTGAGAGGGTATATCAATATAAAATCAACTTTATTGATGGTTACTTAAAAATGCGACATAGACAAATAGCTAAATCCCACCTGGATCGGTGAATTTAAAATATACAAGTGAATAGAATTGAAATATAGTGTAAAGAGAATTAAAAAAATGACCCAAAAAGGGGAGCCAGTCAATGTTATCAAATAGAAAACTCGTATAGTACCGTGGTTGTTAGTGGTAACTAGGGTCTGGTCCTCTAATTATGTAGTTATAGTATGACAATTCATAGGACCATTAAGACCTATTGTAAAGTGTCTCTCCAGAAAGAGCCTTTAGGCATAGGCAATTCACTCTGTAGCAAACATAGAATAATATAAATCTCACACAGATTGAGACATGGGCGTGTATTTATATATAAAACGCTTCCATATAATATTTATGTATCTCTCATCATGTGTAGAGAAAGGGGGGCAATACCAGATATATTATAAAAAATATATGTTATTAGTAGCAAGCAGTTCCGTATTTAATTAGTACACCATCAAAAGGGCATTAAATATAATGAAGTACCTATAAGTGTAGATGGTTACTTCACATATATACCCAGTCTAGATGTAAATAACCGGACAATTTGATTTATGTCCTGTGTTAATACACGTGCCACAGTATAATACACCTTTATTGTGAAGATAAATTTGATCTAATCTATTATACCATTGTTGTTAGATTGCATTATGGGGTCATTTTCTGCCAGAATACTAGCGATATATTGGCTCTCAGATATATCCCTTCATGCATTAGTATTGCAAAGTGTGTATCCAATATTGGAAAATTCCAAATAGTTCTTACTGGATTGCATTACAGGGTAATTCTTAACCTGAGTGCTACCGATGTATCCTCAGATATGTCCCTTCATATAATAGTATTACCAAATGTATGGCTGGGTTGTAATTATTTCCCTACAAACTAACAACAACAAAGGTTTGTGGTATAGAGGATATAAAATGCAGTGCACTTTCTGGGCATGTGTGAATATACAGGGATATGTGTGAGCTGCCTGTTAAAGGTCCCACTCGTGATGTGTACCTCCTAATGAGACAGCCTGCGCTACCAGTTATGATTATCGGCGATGCCCGATCAAACTGGTGTTACCCCTGATATGAAACCTAAAGTTTATTTAAAGTATATTTTCTGTGAATAATAGAACAGGAAATCATCTAGTTATATAGTAATATCTACCAACTAATGCACCATACATTAAAATGGAAGATACACCAATTCACTTATTGCAATTTCCAAACAATTTTGCAAATTAATAATTGATATTTAATAATAGGTAATTTTCACATAAATTTCAAGGAATCAAGAATAGGTATACTTACCTTATTAATAATCATCATGCACTAATTATTTTCTCACACTCTCTATGTTCAGAGACTTCGGGTATTTCCCCTTCCTCACGTTTAACCACTCAGTTTTTTAACAAAAAACTTTTTTAGAACCAATCTGAGTACCAACTAAACTATTAGGAATTGATATATAGCTTTTAGGTCATATAGATACATCATTTTGCCTGCTAATCCTCTTATGGAACAATTTAAAATCTTGTGGCAAGGAAAGACATCCTTTAGGAACCATGTTATCCTCTTTTTACATGGGCCGATATCTGATTGGCTTAGACAAACATCAATCACGGTAAACGTGAGATGATTGGCTGATGGGGACATAAAAGACTCAGTCCTATTCCAAACGAGTAATTTCCCATGACTAAGACTAATTGGTGAAACGTACGTCGGGCACGTGACGCATGACGTCACAGACCCGGAAATAGGGAGCCGATCAGCAGGATTTCCCGCGATTGTGTCTCGCAAATCCAGATTAATATTTCAATGCTAAAATAGTAGACAATACCTCTATAGAAGACTAACTTTAGGTTTCATATCAGGGGTAACACCAGTTTTATCGGGCATCGCCGATAATCATAACTGGTAGCGCAGGCTGTCTCATTAGGAGGTACACACCACGAGTGGGACCTTTAACAGGCAGCTCACACATATCCCTGTATATTCACACATGCCCAGAAAGTGCACTGCATTTTATATCCTCTATACCACAAACCTTTGTTGTTGTTAGTTTGTAGGGAAATAATTACAACCCAGCCATACATTTGGTAATACTATTATATGAAGGGACATATCTGAGGATACATCGATAGCACTCAGGTTAAGAATTACCCTGTAATGCAATCCAGTAAGAACTATTTGGAATTTTCCAATATTGGATACACAATTTGCAATACTAATGCATGAAGGGATATATCTGAGAGCCAATATATCGCTAGTATTCTGGCAGATAATGACCCCATAATGCAATCTAACAACAATGGTATAATAGATTAGATCGAATTTATCTTCACAATAAAGGTGTATTATACTGTGGCACGTGTATTAACACAGGACATAAATCAAATTGTCCGGTTATTTACATCTAGACTGGGTATATATGTGAAGTAACCATCTACACTTATAGGTACTTCATTATATTTAATGCCCTTTTGATGGTGTACTAATTAAATACAGAACTGCTTGCTACTAATAACATATATTTTTTATAATATATCTGGTATTGCCCCCCTTTCTCTACACATGATGAGAGATACATAAATATTATATGGAAGCGTTTTATATATAAATACACGCCCATGTCTCAATCTGTGTGAGATTTATATTATTCTATGTTTGCTACAGAGTGAATTACCTATGCCTAAAGGCTCTTTCTGGAGAGACACTTTACAATAGGTCTTAATGGTCCTATGAATTGTCATACTATAACTACATAATTAGAGGACCAGACCCTAGTTACCACTAACAACCACGGTACTATACGAGTTTTCTATTTGATAACATTGACCGGCTCCCCTTTTTGGGTCATTTTTTAATTCTCTTTACACTATATTTCAATTCTATTCACTTGTATATTTTAAATTCACCGATCCAGGTGGGATTTAGCTATTTGTCTATGTCGCATTTTTAAGTAACCATCAATAAAGTTGATTTTATATTGATATACCCTCTCGGACAGGAGTGCCTCACACACTACTTTGTTCAGTTGATATCTATTGTCATCTGTATTTGTTATTTCCTAGATAATTCTAGTTATGAGAGCACCCCCTCGGATTATGTATTATAATTAAACATATCTAATTGAGGTTTGTCCGGACCTTGGAGCGGATTGGTCCATTCCCCCTTTTTCATTCATAAGTAACACAAGTAACACAAGTAATTCATTCATCAAACATTGAGCATTAGATAAATACTGAAACTCCATTACGCAATCTGCTGTATCTCAAGGTACAATGCATGTGTATTAGGACTGCAATGCATATGTAGTAGTGGACTGGGTAAATGCATGTGTGTGTGGTAAATGAGTTTACGGTAAAACTCATATTTATTATGCATTTTGGGGATTAGTCTGATGGCAATTCCAATACCTCAAATGTTTAAAGTAAGCAATGCTACTGCTCTTAGTTTAGCTGGAGGAGATACCACATACTTTTCGGGTTGTGCATATAGTCAGATATTTGTAGTCTAAAGTAGCTTATGCGCATTGAATGCACTTAATGATGGTATGATACATGGGCTAAGAAAGTCTAGACTGGTGGGTACTAATTGATAGTGTGGCACATATCAATTATTTAAAATATAGCCCAGATCAAAGTCTGCATTGAGGCTTCACGGGGTCAAGGTCTTAAGGTTAAAGATCCACCTAGCCTCCTCTTTCGAGATATGTGCAATGAAGTCTCCCCCTCTTCATGGCTTGTGGACCTTGCAAATACCTAGGAAATTGAGAGTGGAAGGAATACTTGTGCACATTAATATCACCTATTGTGCCATCTAAGTTTGTCTGTCACGATTTTGATTTATGTTCTGGCCAGAACTACTGCATATGTTTGTTATAAACTCCTATGATTGTTAAAAAATGTCAACTTTTTTTTATTAAATAACATATATGTTTACACTGCCATCACACCAACTGAACATCTCCATGCACCCTAGAACCTGTTTTACACTTTCGTTTGTTCCCATGGAATGCCATTCCTCACTCAACAAGACTTCCCACTAGCCTCCAAACCTTCAAGTGTTCCCTGAAAACTTCCTTAGGTGAGCTTATCAAATTCCTCAACCACCAGAACAATGCTGTGTGACTGGATCATAGAGCTCACTAAGCATTTATTATCCTTACAATCTGGCTGGACTAAGAATGAAATTTAAACTATGTGGCATTTAACCTCAAGTATCAAGCTCCTATTGTCCTATAGATTGTAAGTTTGCAAGCAAGACACTCTTACCTCTTTGTATGTCTGTTAATAACCAGCCTTGTTCTATTACTGTGCTTGTTCCCAATTGTAAAGAATGACAGCATATGGTGCAATATAAATAAATGTTAACAAACAAATTCCAACCGGGGCACTATTTGTGTGGAGTTTGTATTTTCTCCCTGTGTTTATGTGGATTTCTTTCAGGTGCTTTCCTTCCGCAGTCCAAAAACATGACTGTCACGAACAGCACTCACCTGAGTCTGCGTGATGCATATGTGACACAGGGTTAACCAAAAAACAACCACCTGGTCTGTCTAAAATGATTAAATCCTTCCCTATCTATGCCACCCACTAGCTATGCGATACTAATTATGCCACAACCAAGGTTTTTTCGGACAAGAGCTGACACTCTTATTTAGGAAGCCTTCGGTTCTCCCTAGCATTAATCTAACACAATTTACTTTAATCAGAGTTCACATAAACCACAAGGTTTGCACAGTTTCAATTATGTAGCGTCTGGACCAAACTGTCGCGTGAATTCGTAAGAACACAGAGACTAGAACTTATTAAGTGTAATTTAATATGGAAAATACATCCACAATGCTTACGATAAAACAGATAATAAAAGACATACAAATATAGTGCAATTGTTTCTTATAAAATAAAAAGGATGAAACACAGAATTGATACCTCACTTAGAATCAAGGTTCTGGTGCTGGGAGAAGCAGAAAAAATGGGACCTCTTCAATCAAATGACTCCCTCAGAGTGAACCAAGACTTACATTTCCACTATAGTTTTAAAACCCAGCTACAGGACCCCCCAGCTCCCTTTCCTGTGAGGTCAGAACCAACAGGATGGTAGAATGCAAATTAGGGTTTTATGACTCTGGTGTTGGAATACCTTTAAGTCAAGTTTTCTTTACACCGTCCTAACTTTTGAACAGTATGGTTTACAAACATGATTTTACCTCTACACAACAGGTCATAAGTTTCCCTTCATCTGCATACCACACATGCCTCTGGTAGGTATGATATTGGAGAAAATGAGAAGATATTTTCCTGTGACCCTATTCAGCTTGAATCTGTCATTAACATACAACCCAGTCTCTACAGTCGGCATGTCTGGGGCCTCCCAAACATGTGTTAGATTTCATTGTCTTGCAAGAGATATCCTCAAAGGCTTTCACATTTGCGTCCTGCCATAAATGGTATAAGGTGCTAGCCTTATCCACCAGCCCCCTCTGGGTAGTTTAACATACACAAAACCCATTGATCTAACAGCTTCTAAGAGAACCATGTCACACTATTTCTAGGAAGTAATTCACAAACATATATTTGCAGATTTATGCCTAAAAATTAGCTTGCACATGACAATAACCGTTAGCTTCAATGTGGCAGGGACTAATTTGAATGAAAAAATAGTCTCTGTAAATCACTGCATAATGTGTAGACTAGTGCCTACACATTATGCGGAATAAATAAACGGAATAAATAAACAAAAATTGCAATCCTTATCAATACATGTTAACACTGTGACTGCCTGCTGGCCACAACTAGGCAGCCACCAACGCAAAACTGTCCATGTTGCCAGTCAAATGGTTAATACTTCTAAATCAAGAAATTAAATATCTGTTTAATTGACATGTGACTTTACATGTTTATTTGCAAAATTTTGTAAATCATAAATGTATAGCAGGAGGTTATTCTATATAAAGTCTCCTTAATATGAAAGTAATGACACGTTTCTTAAAGATATTATTTGCAAATATATAAGTTAAATGTACTTCCATGAGATATTCACAAAGTTCTGCTCTAGCTTTTATTCATTAACCTGAATGTTAGTTACAGCCACATTAAGATGTAATGGGCCTTCGTGAATCAATGACACTGTAAGGAAGAGGTCATTCTGAGGTGATTTGTTTAATTAGACAGGTACAAATGCAGTTCATCTAACATTTTGGGGAAATATTCAGCTTTCGTCCAGCTCTCCTGGAACAGTGCAGTAATATCAATCTTGTAAATGACAGGCCTCAGGCAACAGGATCACTGGAACATATCAGAAAATCAGACTGTACCATAATCAAATTAAATCATTTTCTGTAATTTTATACAGCCACCAATGGGGCTAATTAAAATATATTTCACAAAAAAATACATTTTTATTCCAAATTTAAAAAAAAAATGTTATATGCATGCTGATTTTTTTACAAAACATATTGCCATAAGAAGTATATTTTCTAACATTCATATATATGTATATATTTAAACTTGCATTTTTTTTTTGTTGTGTTTCAATAGTTGATGATACACATATTTTGTACTTCTGTTTACCTGAGCTCCTGGTAAGGTCTGATGTGGTGAATTTTTAGGAGTCTTAGAGGTAGCTAGAAAGTACTTTAAGGTGGTGGCATTCAGGAATACTTAAACAATGAGTTTTTTCAGCTAACAAGGGTATTGTTCATAAGAGCTAAATCACTGAAGTGGTGACAAAGGAAAGGGAACTCTTCTCCCAGTCACACGGGGCCATTAAGCTCTGAAGAGGTTGCTGGAAACATTTTCTGAGCCGTATCACTGTCATGTGACTTTGGACGAGTATTCCCCTTTTATTTCAGCAAGTTACCAGGGGAGCGAATGAGCACTAATAAACACAGTGCTTTTCTAGCTGGAAAAGCACAGCATACAAGCATTCCTATGTGACACAACTCAATCAGTTTGTCATATGAGGATTTAAATAAACCATGTTCAATAAATAATCACCAATATTAGGTCTATGTCCTCAAGCCATTGTTGCCTACTCTCCCGGCATTCCCGGGAGGCTGCCACATTTTGGGGAGTCCTCCCAGACTCCCTGAAGAGTAGGCAAACCTCCCGGTTTTGCTGAAATTCGCGGCATTCAATGGCGGGACAAAGCTTAATTGCATCATTAAGCCCCAACCCACTACCCGCTATTCAATGCCGGGGATTTCGGCATTTTATAGTGAGGGCGGGTTTATGTTGAGGCAACAACGTCACCACGACCCCTGCTACACTCTGTCACAAGACTTCTCCCCTTTGATCTCCCAGGTGAGAAGTTTTGATAGTTGGCATGTATGCCTCAAGCCCTTGTATTACATGCACTCAAATTTGCTATCAATTCAGGTAACACACCTGCAGTAATATTTGTGTTAACTTATAAGAGCTAGTCTATTGTCCAGGACAAGAAAAGGTTACATAATGCACTATGAAACTTTTTATTTCATATGAGTTTATAAGACAACTACCTGTCTGCAGATATGTTGTCTGAACCGAAAAGCAATTTGAAGTGGATTTATATAAATCACGGCCTGATTTACAGTTGGATTGATATATTAAAAAAAACACACTGCTGCACTGCTCATGAGCAGAATAACCGATCTGAATTCAGACCTGCAAGTAACATGCACTTGCAGTTCTTACACCTAGAGAGGCAGACTGGGGGTTTGCATGTATAGGTTCAGTACAAGTATAGCCAGGGGCAGGCTGGGCTGGGGGCCAGGGAGGCATTTGCCCCCCAGGCTGGTCCCATAATGGGCTACCTTAGGCTGGGTCACTGGGCCACCTGCATTTATTTCCATTAAAATAGGCTGCTGAGTTGAGTGTTGCCCCCCGGGCTTATATTTGTCAGTCCTCCCCTGAGTGTAGCACGCCCCTTGGAGGTGCAATCCAACAGGTAGTTAGATAAATGCATTCCAGATACACCTCTCTTGACTCTAAAGCTGTTGTAAAGGAATGTGCTCCTGATGATGATAGCATCAGCACATATCTTTATTGTTTTAAAGAACAGATAAACAAACACCATGGTGCCCACTAAATGAGCAGTCAACACCAGTGCTATAGTTTGGACTGGTTACTGCTAAAAGCAGGGGTACCTCTGCAAAAGCAGTAACCAGCACCAGGCTTTGGTACACTGGTGCTGGTCACATAACAGATATAATATGAACCAGCCACAGTCTGGTCAGCTCAGGGCTGAAATCCTTGGGGAAATTGGGCCCACAAAAAAATATGCGGCCTCCCTTACCCAGGGCCAACCAGTTCTGTGCTGAGTAGCACTGGGTATATTCCTGGCAATTCTGGGGTACTGTGTCAATAACCCAGTCATTCAATGTCCTGGTACCAGGGGTCCAGGCCTCAAGAATAGTAACAGTTCTGGTTAACATTATTGATACTGTCAAAGGAGCGCTGATTAGAACCAAGGGACAAGAAAGAAAAATTGTTTCTTTTTGTTGTCATTGTGCGATTTAATGTGATTTGTTTTGCATAGCGTATGCGTACTCCCTGTATTGTTGCCATGTGTTTAATCAGTTATTTTGATAGATAGTCCTGTTGTATTTATAGTGTAATCAATTGTTAAAACATCTGCAAGCTTATTACAAACATTTGGGAAAGTATTTTTTTCTGCGCAGAAAACTAAGATGTATGTGTATGTGAATTGTGTGATTGTAAAGGATAAAGTAAATTTGAGGATCCAGGTTACTGTTGAAAGGAACAGGGTATAAAGATAACCTGAGGAACAAAGGTTTCATTGTACTGAAACAGTAATTCCAGCAATTAATCCTGAATGTAGCGATTTGGTAGGTTTATATCCTCTCCGCACAATAGCAGTTCCCAATGGGAAAGGGGACAGAGATGATGTAGTTCCCATAAAACATGTAGCAATGCATTGTGCGTGGACTAGATCTGAGCTGCATTCAATTATGTCTGATTTCCCTGATCCTAGGAAAGATTTGGCCAAATGTCAGAAATTTAAGTAATGCACATGAGTCAACTAATAAAGATTGGCGAGTGGTTTTGAGGGCCTGTCTTCCTCTCAATACTGATATACAAAAGTTTATTAAGGATTGTATGTTGGAGGAAGAGAAGTCCTTAACAGATGATGATAATCAGGAAAATATTAAACGTATAATATCACAGTTGGCCATATACTTTTCAGTGGTAGTAACCTGGAGTACAATTTTTATTATCAAACAAAAGGATAGTGAAAATGCAGCAGACTATTTTTCTAGAGCTCTGATAGTGATGGTCAAATCACTGGGTTATCAGACATAAAGGATGCTGTGCACTA
Organism: Mixophyes fleayi; assembly: GCF_038048845.1. Taxonomy (NCBI): domain Eukaryota; kingdom Metazoa; phylum Chordata; class Amphibia; order Anura; family Limnodynastidae; genus Mixophyes; species Mixophyes fleayi. Next base: position 237,275,603 of record NC_134405.1, on the reverse strand, counting down.
CAGAGAGATAGCTGTTTCAGTGGATGGTTTCAAGGAAAATTTGAAAATCAGGGTTCAAACTTCATTACCTAACTGGAGATGGATCACAGTAGATGCTCTCAGGGAGTCAGCTATAGAATATGATAAAATATCAATAAACAGAAAGAGGCACAAAGTGATAGGTTAATGATGGTAAGTATCCAAGCACTAAATGGACTGCACACACGACCACAGTATAATAACACTTGTTATAAGGAAAGAAAACAAAATGAGTTGAAGAAGTGTTTAGATGCACTAAAACAGGACACCTAGCAAAGGACTGTACAGAAAGAACAAGAGCGGAAGCAAAGAGATTTGGGCCACCTAAGGGGGAATCGCATAGATATCCACAAAGAAGGCGCACACAAGTCTCAGAGCTTTCTCAACAGTTGCCCGCACACATCATAGCAGCAAATGCTTAGCGGGAGAACAATAGCCAACCCTAGAGGTCAGGTCATACCTGTAATTCTACAAACAGGTATGTTAAATGTTAATCTGTGTTAAGTGTAACTGCTCAGGTTTAAGGATGAGTAACTTAAATTTATTTTTTTTGGTCCTTTTGTTGTTTGTTGGTTTTCTGTTGTCTTGTGTTTATTTTCCTGTCGCTGGTCGATGTTAAGGATTGAAAGTAAAGAAATGAAATTTTTTATTTTTCTTTGTTATTTGATACTAAATTTGTTTTGTTCTTCTCTTCTGTAGATAAGGACAGCCAAAGAAATCTATATATATATAGTAATTATGGGGATTGCAGGAGAAGTACAAAGTTTTCCCTTGAAAGATAAGTTAACAATGGGTCATGGTAACACTCTTTCTTCTAACTGTGGTGGCCTATGATAACTTATCTGGTTGAGATTTATTATCCAAAATGAAGTGTGCATATACTCTGCATCATAAAGGGTTAATTTTGCACTTTATCATAGTCACGAGTCCATCGCAAGGTATATAGGTTATTATGATATTTACTGGGCTCCTTACGAGCTGATGGACGAGACTGGATTGGATTGATGAGGTAACTCCCTGTTAAATTTAATAAGAATGGGGGAGGGGTCAGGGATTAGTTAAGTGTCAAGGGGATTAGTGGAATAGTTGAGAGCCAATTTCCTATAGTGCCCAATCCAGCTGTCATCTTGCTGTAAATCTCCTTTTCTCATCTTTTGCTTTTCTGTTTGTCTGCAAATCATTTTATTATTATTATTCTTCTTTGCTGTCCTATTTCTCATTCTTTACATCACTGTCAGTATCTCATTATTTTCTTATAAAGAGAAACAAAATACGTAGACACTGTGTCACCTATGGGATTATAACATTTTGACAACGGACAGAATTAGGGGTACACACACTACACTGACATACTCATGAAGGTAGCTAAGGTTTTGTTTTATGTTTATAAAAGCTGCTGATTTTAAGCAGGAGTTTTGGTGTGGAAATATGATTTGTTTTATAGATTGCATGGGGTATCTGCCCTCCTAAGTTCTGCCTAAACTACATATGTCTCCTGAATAAAGTGTACAAAGTGTGACTTTAGATCAGGCGCGGGCTGGGAGAGGGAAACCTGGGGGGCACATAGGCGGCCGCATCCCCTTTTATGTGATGCGGCCGCCTGTGCGCTGACGCGGCCGCATCTGATTTCATCAGGAGCGGCCGCGGGGGAAAGAGTTGTATTTTGCACCCGGGGGCGGACGGCCGGCCCTAATAGCCCCCCTGCCCCCTGGGCCAGCCCGCCCCTGCTTTAGATGCACAAAGGGTAGAAGGAAGGAGACAGGAGGCTAGTTGAAGGTAATTAGGTAGACATACAGATATGCATCTCTGTGTAGAACATTTGAGTAAGATTTTTTCCACAAGACCCGACATAAGTGAAACCCTTTAGAAAATGTAAAATGTTCGTTTTTATTTTTCATAGTTAGATAGACATGTACTGGATATTGTTATAATTGACGAAGGTGCTAGAAAAATTGACTCCTTTGCCCTCCTCACTTCGCCAGGTAACTGAACTTGGGGGATTAAGAAAGGCATGTGAGTTGGCAGAGGGTAAATCAATTGATATACATTGGTTTTCAGTATTTTCTTAGGATAGGGGGCGACGTTGCGACAACTGAGGAATTTTTATGACAATAGCAGTACATTACTAGAACACTCACATAACATGAAGGACTTGTGACAGCTACACATTTACCAACTGAGGTAGCTGTTATTTAATTTAAAGCTTACACACGACTGTACATGACTTTAATAACAGGACAGACATAGCTGTCAAGTGGGCAGCAGGTTTCAACATCACAACCGACAAATCAGTGTTTTGTTTTTGTTTTGCTTTTGTTTTTAAATTGTACACACACATGAATTAGTTCAAATATATGAGATTTGTGTTGCCTGAGGAAAAAGCAATCTGAAAGGTGAAGGGGTATGGTCAGGAGTGCTCAGGACTCTGGAGAGATGGACAATGTAGGCCTGTGGCTCCCAGAGTGTATCTTCCAGGCCTAGCTGAAGCAGCACATGGGCTGACTCAGCTGAGTACAGAAGGTATGTGCATGCTGGTAAGAGCATACTGGTGTGCATCAGATGTTTCTTCTCAGGCTAGTAGGAAGGCAGTGTCCTGTATTACTTGATGGAGAGAAAATGTCAGGAAGACAATACCAATAGAGCCATCCCATACCCCTCCTACATATGGACTTTCTCCAGGTAAAACAAATCAACTTCATCCAATTGCCACCTTGCAGGATTCTCAAGTACGTACTGGTGTACTGATGAAATATATCTGGGTAAAGGTTTATTGAAATGTTTCTAATATTGCTGTGTCATATTCAACATTTTTGTTAGTAGATATGGTAGCACTAGAGTTATATAGAAGCTGATAGGGGTATTCATTCTTAATGGTAATAGCTTTTAGATAATGGGTATAATGTATGAGCAGTGATAGTAAGTTACATACTTTTGATCAGCCATAAACCAGTGAGAAAATAGAGTAAACGGTACTAGCTAGAATGAATTAAATAGAATGATGGTTGAAACTAGATTGCAGTGGCCGGAAGCTTTGGCCAGAAGTTAACACAATCGGCTAAGCTAATCAATCTTTTCAATTCAGGGCTAAAAGGAAAATTTGTTAACTTTGGAGCTCGGAGACAGTGTGAGGGGCTATTGTCTGAGGAGTATTGTGTCCGTAAGTACTTTGACCCAATAGTTGAAGAGAGGTGCATCCAGTGATGCCAGTCCAGTAATAATTTGGACTCGAGCAGGCATCCATGAGAATGATTATCATTCTTAGGTGGGTAAGGTTTTAGACCAAACTAAGTGCTGGGTGTGCTCTCGCTTACTTGCCCCAGAGATTATATTAAGTAGGACTAGTTCTCTTTCCACTAAAAATTTCTGAGCTACCTGAATTATGGGGTAGAACGCCAGTAGGGGAAAGGTAATACAGCTAGGACCCTTAGTTTGAAGTCTCCCAGTATTTGGCAGGCCGATCACAGTTTCACGTACAAAGAAACTTGAGTATTGGGAGACTGGGAAGAACGAACAGACAATAGCCAGCCCCACAAGTGTTGATAAAAAAAACCGTTGATATTATTATAGTGTATTTACTAACACAGGTTGAAGGATAAAGGACATTGTTAACAGATATAGGATGATGTTATTGGTGTTATTTAAATGTCATCTAAGCTAAAAAACATGCTTCGGACAGATGACCATGTTAGACATGAAGAACTGTAGTAGAATATTCTATAATGATGTCTCACATTCTATCATATCTTTGTCGAAGTCAGTAAATTGGAGAAAGTCATTTCAATTAAAGTCTAGCAAACTTGGTTGCCTTTGTCTGAAAAGATGCGTACGGTACGCTACGGCGTACAAGGGCACGCTACGGCGTGAAAGGGCGTGCTCATCCACTACACGTGGCAGCAACAGTAATCGGTCTTTTACCATACATTCGCACAGACACGCAACATTATAAAATAGTACACATTAATGGTAGTTACAACACATAGTCAGTTATGTCGAAATATAGTAGTATTTATATGTTATATCAGAGTTACATGCATATTAGTGAAATACACGGAATGGGTTGAAGGAATAACATCATGAGTGGTATCATACTGAACCTTGTTACATATCCTACTGTTTGGTTCACTCTGCGAGGGAATCGCAGAGTGCATACACAAGTTATGAATGATAGGGAATTATGAACTACTTAAGACTAAGGAATCTTGGCGGGAAGAGCAGAGCATACCCCCTGCTGAGATGACCCCCTCCTTTGGATTCCTTTGTATGAACTGGCCAATGATGACGACCCCTTGGACCTTCCTGAGACCTGGACCAATAGATGCAAGCTATTCCATCTTCATTGTATTACTGTATGTGATTGTGTATATAAGCAGCAGCTTGTGATCCAGAGTGCAGACATCTTGTCCCCAGACTTTAGGATTGAATGACTGCACTGGATCCAGAGCGCCTGCGATAAGTAACGGCTGTATTTACTATAACTTCGCTTGAGCATATTATTCTACTTATTGTGAATAAATCTTTGTGCTTTGGAAACACAAATCGAGGTTCGACAATCGTTATTGGTTAGCGACAATACGCACATAACGATTTGGGGGCTCGTGAGCTTTGGAGGTTTCGTTGCCGATGATCCGCAAGACCAACGGATTTCGGTTCCGCAACAAAGGGTGGAGACGCGTGATATACGGGTAAGAACGCATTGTGTTCAAAACCTGAATTTTACTCTGTGTTGTGAAACCGAATGTCCGTTTTGCATTATCTAGGGCACGCTAACTAGAACCTAGGGACAAAAGAGAAAACTGTTTCTTTTTACTGTCATTGTGCGTTTTAACTGTATTGCATTGCTTAGCGTATGTGTACTTCCTGCTGTGCGTACGCGAACTTCCAGTAGATTTGCCACGTGGTTAAACAATCGTCTTGATAGTTATTATGTGTGCATAATACAATTACTTGTGAAAGCCTCTGAGATATCATTACTGTTGTTGGGAACTTTTGATTTTCTGCGCAGAAAAGGTGTATAGTGTGTGATGTTGTAACGTAGATACACTGTTCATTATTCATTGTACTCAGTTGCTGTCTGACGAGGCGGATTGCCCAACTGAAGGACGGTATACAGGGCAGGTATACTGAATGCGAAAACGTGTTTTTCGCAAAAGCACTACCAAGAGATCGCAAGGTTTGCTAATAATTAGTATTGGTAGGCAGTGCGATCTAACCGCATCTTGAGTGCGGATTGGTGAAGCAGCTAGGAGGAATTATATTGGAAAGGCTGGTTGATTGTATTGACTTTGTTCTCCCAGTTATAATAAACTCAGCAGATTTTGTGGTTGAGCCAGGGTATCGAGGAGCAGATAGCTCTTGGGGCCCACAGTGATATTTCTGTATTAGGGATCCTTGCCGGGTGCGAGAAAAGCGAGTGAACGCAGCTAAAGGAAATACGTTAACCGAGCATTAGAGATCTCTAGCTGTGATTGTAGCAACAAAATTGGTATATTGTTCAACATGGGTGCTAAGCATACGCTAGAGATGGTCAGTGTACTGCCTAAGGAAGGCCTTATTGGTTCAGCTAGGTTTCTCATGTGTAAGAAATATGGTGCATACGCAACTGTGTATTGTGACACGTGGGTCAAGATGACCAAAACTTGCGATAGGCCTTTCCCAACAATAGGAAGTTTTAATGCAGAGGTACTAAATACTGTAAAAGATAAAGTATGGTTGATTACCTCAACGAAAGTGAGGAATAAACATAATGATTGTTTAAAATTGTGGCAAATGGAAGGTAACACGTGGCAGAGCAGCGAATGCAAACCGGAAGTAGGCATGACGAAAAGCACGCGCAAGGCGGATGTACCCGTTGCGAAGCGTGGCGAACTCAGCGCAAGCGCGCCCCCATCACCTTATGTGGCGGGAGGGGTAAGTACAGCCGTTGTTAAAACTGAAAATAGAAAAATTGCTAAGTTGTATCCTGTTTTAAACCAGTTTCAATCAAGTGTATCTGAAAATGAAGATGAACCCTCTGTGATTTCAGCCATTGCCCATGCTGTTAGTGTACTAGAGGCTCAGCGCAAGTATGAGAAAATGGCTGAGATAGGTGAGAGTAGTGTGATCACTAGGAGTGAGAGCGTTCTAAATCTAGAACCAGCAAATCCTGTTGTGTCCCCTGAAGTTAGTGTACCAGAGGGTGCATTCCCAGTCCGCACAATATCAGTTCCCAATGGGAAACCGGATAAGGATGGTGTAGTTCCTTTAAGAAATGTTACAATGCATTGTCCCTGGACTAGATCAGAATTACGTTCCATTATGACTGAATTCCCAGATCCTAGAAAAGAGTTGGCTAAGTGTCAGAAATTTGTTAAAGACTTAGGAAATGCCCACGAACCAACCAATAAGGATTGGCGTGTAGTGTTGAGGGCGTGTCTCCCTCCCAATACTAACATACAAAAATTCATTGAAAATTGTTTGTTGGAGGAAGATGACACCTTGACTGATGAGATCAACCAAAAGAATATAGAACAGATTGTCAAACACTTAGCCATCTATTTTCCAGTAGTAGTAAATTGGAGTAAGATTTTCACCATTAAACAAAAGGATAGTGAAACAGCAGCAGATTACTTCACTAGAGCTATAGCAGCGATAACACGGTTTACTGGGATATCCAACATAAGTTAGGACCCACATCGCAGAGAGGTAGCTGTAGGGGTACTGATGGATGGCCTTAGAGAAATTTTAAAGACGAGAGTACAAACCACATTACCTAATTGGAGAGGCGTCACAGTAGACTCTCTTAGGGAGTCTGCTGTGGAGCATGACAAAAACATTTTTAGAAAAAGGGAGGAGAAAAGTAATAGGTTAATGACGGTAAGTATACAGGCTCTAGAAAAGGTACATACACGACCACCAGCATACAACCCATATAACAAGAAACCTAAAGTGATCAGGTGTTTCAACTGTAACGAGGAAGGACATTACATGAGAGATTGTAAAAAGGAAAGACTCAATACACAGAGGGGTGGGTCACATAGATATCCTCCAAGAAGGGATTCACATAGACTAGAAGACTCACATCTACCCGCGCATATTACGGCAGCAAATGCTGCGCGGGAAATCAATAGTCAGCGCTAGGGGTCAGGTCATACCTGTAGTCTACAGCCAGTGAGGTTAACTGAGAGTCAGAGTGAAGAACCAACAATGATAGTTGACATAGCTGGTAGAAAACAAACTTTTCTTGTAGATACAGGGGCGGCCCGATCTGTGATAACCTCTCCTTTCAATCTACAGGTGACCAGTAAAACCATTCCAGCTATGGGGTGACGGGAAAAGTGTTACATTATCCTATAACTAAACCCGCTGAAGTTACTATAGGCCCTCTGCATACTAAGCATTCGTTTCTCTTAGCTGCAGCGGCTCCTTCAGATGGTGTGTTCCTAGATATACCCGAGAAGGTTGCACATGAGGTACAGGACATATTGGACACCCCTCAAAGGTTAATGTTACACTCTCCTGTTATAGAACAAAGTTCATCTCAAGTAAAGGGGATGTTGCTGGAAATACCAGGTTCCCTATGGACCAGAGATGGACAGGACACTGGACTGATGGCAAACGTAGCCCCTGTCATGGTCAATCTAAAAAGTGGTAGGATAGCTCCAAAAATCCCACAGTATCCATTAAAACCAGAGGTGGAACTAGGGGTATATCCTGTTATTGAGAGGCTGATACAACAAGGGATTTTAATCCGTACAGCCAGTACAGCAAATAGTCCCATCTTCCCTGTGAAGAAGAGTGGGGGGAGGGGCTATAGATTAGTCCAGGACTTAAGGGGAATTAACAAAGTTGTTGAGAGCCAATTCCCCGTAGTGCCGAATCCAGCTGTCATCCTCATGCAGATTCCACCGTCTGCCAGTCATTTTACTGTCATTGATCTATGTTCTGCTTTCTTCTCAATCCCTCTTCACCCTGACTGCCAATACCTTTTTGCATTCTCCTACAGGGGAGTGCAATATACATGGACCAGACTACCCCAGGGGTTCATTGACAGCCCCAGTATTTTCTCCCAAGCCTTACATGACTGTTTGCAATCCTTTCAACCCCACAATGGGTCTGTTCTAATTCAATATGTGGACGATATTTTGTTGTGCTCTGATTCTTTTATGTCATGTTTGCATGATACTAAATTGTTGTTGCTTCATCTTTCACAAACAGGGCACAAGGTGGCAAAGGATAAATTACAGCCATGTCAGACTAAGGTCAAATACTTAGGACATTGCCTCACTAAGGGTTTAAGACACCTGACAACCGACAGAATTGAGGTCATACAACACATGACTCTGCCGCAGAGCCAGAAGCAGATTCATACTTTCTTGGGGACGTGTGGATACTGTAGATCCTGGATCCCAGGTTTTTCTATTCTGGCATTACCATTGCAGGAGCTAGTCTCTTCCTCAAAACCAGAACGTGTTGTACACACAGAAGAGTCAGAGCAAGCGTTCTTTAATCATAAAGATAGTCTGACTAAAGCACCTGCATTGGGAATACCCGATTATGAAAAGCCTTTTGAGCTATTTTGTACAGAAGCTGATGGCTGTGCAGCAGGTGTCCTCGCACAGAAACATGGTGACGCTAGCAGACCGGTAGCATACTTCAGTGCACAATTAGACAATGTGGCAAGATCACTCCCAACATGTCTCAGAAGTGTAGCAGCAACGGCCCTTCTAGTAAGTAAGAGCGAGGATGTAGTATTAGGTCATAATTCACCCCATGCTGTATCAGCTCTGTTAAATTCAGCCCAAACCAGACATGTTTCTTCAGCTAGATTCACAAAATGGGAACTAGCCCTGATGGCACCCTCAAACATCACCATCAAACGATGTAACACCTTAAATCCAGCTACATACCTTCCATATGTGTCTCAAGAGACACAAAGGGTGGGAGGTGAGGAGACCCTGATTGATGATGAATTAGGCAAGAATACTGACACGCATGACTGTATGGAACACCTGAATCAGACCTTTACTGCAAGGCCCGACATACGTGACACCCCCTTAGAAAATGTAGATTTTACGTTTTATACAGACGGAAGTTGCCATAGACAGACAGAGACAGGAGAGCTATGTACTGGTTACGCTGTTGTAGACGATCAGGATGTGGTAGAAGCTGAACCCCTTGGCCCACCTCACTCAGCCCAGGTGGCGGAACTAGTAGCACTAAGGAGAGCGTGTGAATTGGCAGAGGGTAAATCAGCCAATATATATACTGACTCTAGGTACGCCTTCGGGTAGTGCACGATTTTGGGGCCCTTTGGCGTCTTAGAAACTTTACGACAGCAGCAGGTACACCAGTAGCACATTCACAACACATAAAAGGACTTCTGACAGCGATACAGTTACCCAGAACAGTAGCCGTCATAAAGTGCAAAGCCCATACCTTTGAAGAAGACCCAGTGTCACTGGGCAACAACAGGGCAGACGAAGCTGCTAAATGGGCAGCAGGGCAACCTATGACTGTATCGACCGAGACTATGATGGTTTTTCAGACATTAGACATGCAGAAATTAATTGAAATGCAAGATTTGTGTTCCCTGCAGGAAAAGGCGGTCTGGAAGGCGAAGGGATGTGGTCAAGAGTCCTCAGGACTCTGGAGGGATGGACAAGGTAAGCCTGTAGCTCCCCGAACATACTATCCAAGCCTGGCTGAAGCAGCACACGGCCTGACTCACCTGGGTAAAGAAGGTATGCGCAAACTGGTGAGAGCATACTGGTGTGCTCCCGGATTTTCCTCTCAAGCTGGTAAGAAAGCAATGTCATGTCTTTCTTGTTTGAGGAAAAATGTTGGGAAAACTATTCCAACTGAGCCATCCCACATCCCTCCTACAGACGGACCTTTTCAGGTAATACAAATTGACTATATCCAATTACCACCGTGCAGGAATCTAAAGTATGTGTTAGTGTGTATTGATGTGTTTTCCGGTTGGGTAGAAGCATATCCGGCAGCCACTAATACTGCTGTGTTCACTGCAAAGAAAATTGTACAAGACTTTGTGTGTAGGTTCGGTATCCCTAGAATCATTGAAAGTGATAGGGGTACCCCTTTTAATGGTGATATCTTCCAAAATATGTGTAAACTCATGGGAATCAGTAGCAGACTTCACACCCCTTACCGACCACAAGCCAGTGGTAAGGTGGAGAGAGTAAACGGTACTATCAAGAACAAACTGAGTAAGATAATGGCTGAAACTGGGTTGGCCTGGCCTGAGGCTTTGCCGTTGGTCCTCCATAGCATCTGAACCACTCCTAGACCTCCCCTTAATCTGTCCCCCTTTGAGATACTGTTCGGACGACAACCTCATTTGATCGTGTGTCCACAAGACGACTTAAAGTGTAATAATGAAGTGACTGTACAATATCTTATAAGAATGAGTAGACAGCTGAAACAACAACAACAAAAACTAAAAATGCTGTCACCTGGTATGCCAGAGACGAACTGTCATGATGTTGAACCTGGAGACTATGTTATGATCCGCAATTTCTTACGTTCAGGTTGTTTAACAGACCGTTGGGAAGGCCCGTACCAAGTGCTGCTGACCAGTACTACATCACTGAAGGTTGCAGAGAGAGACACTTGGGTCCATTCCACCCACTGCAGTAGAGTCCATAATCCGGAGAAAGTGCAAGACAAAACTCAGACCGACGACATAGAACTGTCACTTGTGAGCCTGTTCCGGGAGACCTAAAATCTGCAGTTGAGGCACCTGAACCAGAGACGTTGCCTCAGAACTATCTTTCCAGCGATGGAGTGGCGGTTTTTGTTTTTCTTTTGTTCCAGGATTTTCCTTGTTTTTACTTTTTCTAGGACATTCTATTTTTGTGAAGGAGGATGGAGGATGGAGGAGAGTTCTGGGAGTGATACGGATGAAATGGAGGCCGAAGAAAAGTTAATAGGATACTCTGAACAGCCCATTATCAAACTTGGTCCAGGGGTTATGAAAAGGTCTGCCAGCTGAGGAACTCGGAGGCAGTGTGAGGGGCTATTGTCTGATGAGTATTGTATCTGCAAGTTCTGCGACTCCCTAGTTGAAGAGAGATGCATCCAACGATGCCAGTCCCCCAGTACTCTGAATATAGGCGGGCATCCTTTGGAGGATTATCACTCCCTGGTGGGTAAGGTGCTAAACCAAACCGAGTGTTGGGTGTGCTCTCACGTGCCTCAAGGGCAGCATAACATAGGACTAGTGCCATTCCCCCTAAACATATCCGAAGTACTCGAATTAAGGGGTGGGAGGCCCATAGAAGGGAGGTACAATAACACTAGGTCCCCTAGTCTGACGCTTCGACAATACTCCATAGGCAGATCTTTGCTGTGCCTAAACATATCTCATGCAAAGCGCCTGGAGAATTGGGAGGCTGACCTATCAGATCAGACAATGGCTCGCCACACTCATTTTAGAGGAAGACTCACAAGGTCACTACTAGGCAGGAATGTTGATGGAAGTCACAAGTTAGGGCGTATAACCAAACATAAGAAGGTATCCATTGGAAAAGTCTCTACAGATAAATGTGAAAATGTCATTAATGCCGACACGTGTCTAGAGCAGATGGAGACACTAGGCATGGGTAGTTTTATCAAAACTCTGTGTGATATAATTCATGGGCATACTGTTCCTTATGTTCTCCCTGAGGATGTGTATTTTCTTTGTGGGAGAAAAGCTTATTCCTGGGTGACTCCGAGTTCCAAGGGCTTGTGTTTCCTAGCTAAACTGGTTCCTGAAATCATGACTATTACTCATGAAGAAATGGTTAATATTCACAAGACTACATCACCACCATACATACACACACAGTATGAACACCGTGGCAAGAGAAATATGATTCCCGGTGAGGAACCCATAGCTACAAAATTGATTAGTGAAACTGCTGGTTTCCAAGTTATGGTTGCTCTAGATCTCACCAGGACCGCTCGGGGAACATTAAACTTTAAATATATCCAAGACCTAGCCAAATTAATAGATAATATCACCGAGATGTATGATGACACTTTCAGGTATACTGGAAGGGAGCTACAAGCGTACAAGAAAGAGTTGGTGCAACATAGACTGGTACTAAATTATCTCACCTCTATTACTGGTGGGTACTGTGTGACACTGGCCACCCAGTTCGGTGTCAAATGTTGCACGTACATTACTAATAATACGGATGACCCTAAAGAGGTTATAGACCGGAAGATGGATGAAATTTTGCAGCTGAAATGGGAATTTCGAAAGAGCCATAATTCTTCATTATATGAGGTCGGGGAAAAGGTGGTGGGTTGGTTCTCATGGTTGAACCCAGCAAAATGGTTCTCCGCTCTGGGGAAGTGGGTACAGGAAATGATTGCGAGTGTAGGTAAGCTCCTTCTCCTTATACTGGGTGTCATCTTAGCAACTGGTTTAGTTGTCAAATGTGTTCCTACTGTGTTGAAGTGTGGAAAATGGTCTCATAGGAGTAACACTGAGAAAGAGACTGAAAGGGTGGTACCAGATACCGAGATCATGGTCTGTGAAGAAGTATTGTATAATCCTGAACTTGAAACGGTGATTGGGTGATAGTTTATTACACTATCAAAGGGTGGAACTGTCGAAGTCAGTAAATTGGAGAAAGTCATTTCAATTAAAGTCTAGCAAACTTGGTTGTCTTTGTCTGAAAAGATGCGTACGGTACGCTACGACGTACAAGGGCACGCTACGGCGTGAAAGGGCGTGCTCATCCACTACACGTGGCAGCAACAGTAATCGGTCTTTTACCATACATTCGCACAGACACGCAACATTATAAAATAGTACACATTAATGGTAGTTACAACACATAGTCAGTTATGTCGAAATATAGTAGTATTTATATGTTATATCAGAGTTACATGCATATTAGTGAAATACACGGAATGGGTTGAAGGAATAACATCATGAGTGGTATCATACTGAACCTTGTTACATATCCTCCTGTTTGGGTCACTCTGTGAGGGAATCGCAGAGTGCATACACAAGTTATGAATGATAGGGAATTATGAACTACTTAAGACTAAGGAATCTTGGCGGGAAGAGCAGAGCATACCCCCTGCTGAGATGACCCCCTCCTTTGGATTCCTTTGTATGAACTGGCCAATGATGACGACCCCTTGGACCTTCCTGAGACCTGGACCAATAGATGCAAGCTATTCCATCTTCATTGTATTACTGTATGTGATTGTGTATATAAGCAGCAGCTTGTGATCCAGAGTGCAGACATCTTGTCCCCAGACTTCAGGATTGAATGACTGCACTGGATCCAGAGCGCCTGCGATAAGTAACGGCTGTATTTACTATAACTTCGCTTGAGCATATTATTCTACTTATTGCGAATAAATCTTTGTGCTTTGGAAACACAAATCGAGGTTCGACAATCGTTATTGGTTAGCGACAATACGCACATAACATCTTGTATCCTTCCAGATAAGATATCTTTTCATTAGGTTACCCTATTACCACCGTTTACACAATTCGCACAAGACAACCCTCTGACCTCTTGACCAACATTGCTGTGTGACTGGATCATATAGCATACAAATCACTTTTTTCCTTTGCACTCTGACTGGACTGAAATGCAATATGTAGGCATAACTTTATGTATCCAACTCCCATAAACCAGAGACCTCCTTAGGGTGCCAGAGCATTTGCTCCAACCACTGCTCCAGTGTTCCTTGTTGTCTACTGTTTGCTTTCTGGTTTCCTGACATTGGTTCGGATTATCCCAGGTTAGTGTTGTCACTCGTGAAACCTGACCCTTGGCTTGAACCTGATGCTTCTTCCAGATTCTGATTCTGTAATCTCTCTGTCATCTTGGTTTTGACCTGGATTGCCAGATCATTCTGCTTCTGCTCCTCTGGTGGCTGTGCTGGAGAACTGCGACCTGCACGTCCCTCGCAGCTAAATCCAAACTTCCTTGCGGGAGTCTCTGGTGAAGACCAGGGGCGCATTAGACTCCGCACCTCCAGTTTCAGCAGCACAAACACCAACGAGTAGTCCTGGGAGTTAACACATGGATATATTTATTTCTTTATTTTGCCAAGCAAGGATTGTTGGATCTATTACAGATCAAGACCCTGGATATAGGTGAGCAATGCATAGGGGTGAATGAGGGATGTTTTTATTCCAATTACTGTTTACAATGATGAGTGTTTTATTTACACTTTTCTTTGGTGCACTACAGGTCCCAGCAGGCCCTGGATGCCAAAACATGCTGGCACATGTGGTTCCCCAAATGCCAGCATGCCCTGGCAGCCATGGTTATGCTGATGCTTGTAGTACTACAAGTGCCAGCATGCCCAAACAATTAATGGCAGCTTGTCCATGCTGGGACCTGTATTGTACCAGGGAAAAATGTTTTTTTACTATAAAATCTTTCTTATTGGGAAGAGCCCTAGTGGTTTCAGCATGGGGCTGGGTATACCTGTGGAAGTGGGGAGGGAGTTCTTTTTTTTTTGTGGTCCCAACTTCCCTATAGAATCCAGTCCTGTGCTGACCAGCCTGGGGATTGTTTGGCATTATGGCAGGGTGAACCTACACTTCGGGTTTTCCTGCTAGAGTGCCAACAACCTCAGCTGGCAAAGCCTAGTGTTCGTAATAAAAATTGTTTTCAACAATGACTTCCGTTTTTTTTTACAGTATTGCCAGCGGTAGTGCCAGTTTAAATCTGATGCTTTATGTTGACATTGTGACTGTCGACTTTACAACCTGTCGACATTTTAACCTTGTCAATCTAATAAACATTTCGACATTCTGAATTTTCAACACTCTATCAACCTGATGGTGCTGATGGTGGTGTTGATGGTGTTGGAATGTTGATATGTTCATTGTTGACATAACCTCTTCCATTCAACAGATGGAGGAGACCAAGAAAAAACTGGTTGGCACTTAAAAGCAGCAGACATGGTGTTGCTCTTACGAGCTACTGCAGCCCGTGGCTTGCTTCCCCTGCTCGTGTCCTGGCTGTCATGGTAACAGCCGTGACGTCACTTCCTTCTTACTCTTCCCAGCCATCACCGTGGCAATGGTCGGGGCGCTCTGTAATCTCCGCCGTGTCCTGGCCAGGTGGGCACATGCACATAATATTTTCATTAATAGCCTACTGAGTCTGAGTGAGGGCCACATGACATGCACTTCTCCGATCGGTGTATACCTGTATATAAGGCAGAGAGGGCTTAGCCTTCCTGCCGGTTATAGCGTTCTCTGTGCCTGCATATATTGCTGACCAGCTCCCTAGTTCCTGTGTATTTCCTGCTATCTTGTATTGATTCCCTGTTGTGACCTTTTGGCTTGACTCTGGACTCTGCTTGAACTCTTGTGCCCCTTGACCTTGGCCTGTTTTTGGATTACTCGTGTTTGCAACTTGCCCTGATCTTTTGCCTATCCCTCGGCTATCCTGCTCGCAACTGACCCACGGCCTTTGGACTGTCTGTGGTATCCTCCTCCAGTATTCCGGTTGATCTCTTCCTGGCACTACTGTTATCTCTATAGTAGTAGAAGCTTATCAGAACTAAGTCCTGTGGGCATCCGAGTACATCCAAACGTACTAGTTCTATGGGAAAGGCGGCTGCTATAGGTGAAGATCTCGACCAGTCTGGTTCTAGAAGCTTATCTAACAGCCGTGAGCCATAACAGTTGCTGCCCATCAATGTCATTACAGGAAAAATATGGTGGCCCCCCCGCAGCTGGGTGCTTGTAGGAGAGCTGCATCCAGGTGAACACAAGAATACAGCAGCTGTAACACTGGAAATACTCTTGTTTACACTTTATGCTGGTAAGCATGGAATTATCTCCTTGTGTTTAAAGTACAAATCTGTCAGTGTGTCTATTATTTTAAAGTGCTGCATAAATTATGTTGTCTATTCAAGTAATCTATAATAAAAGCACACAATAATAACATATTTCTGAGCAAAGTACTCTTCCATGTAGGAAAACATATATAATAGCCATCACTTTACTCTAGTAATTGGTATTTTGCGGGCAATAAACTTACAATTTATTTTATGTATTTTTGTACATGTAAGAAATGAAAGCAGATTTGGAAACTTACCTTAAAAAATTTTAAATTTTGTAATAAACCTCCAACTTCATTTTTCAGCGTGAGGACAACTGCTGTTCTTTCTACTTCAGCAGCTGGTTCAGTTTTGCTAAACTTGTTCTCATTAATTTTCACAGCATTCAATTTGTCTCGCTGCAAAAAAGAAAAATAATAATAATGCATTGATTGAAGGATGGCGAGCACAGCTTAAATAAAAAGTGGTTACATAACACACAACTGTAACAGACAAATTGCAGTGTTCAGAATACAATTACTCCACTCTCAGCCTAATGGTAACAGGCAATTATGGGTGTGTACTGTATGTCATAAGTATCAGCCTTGTTCTCATCAATTTAAGGTAACAATGATTCCTTTTAATGTTATTTTGTTTAAAGATATGATAAAGAATTGTCTCAGTTTACTTTAAAGTGGACTTTAGTTGACTTTATTTTATTGGGTTTTACATGTCATCCAGAAAGTTTTTCTAAATACACATTCCTGCACACAGTCCTGATTTTCTAAGGATAGTCTAGAATTTCATTGGTCAAAGTTGGTGCATAGGGGAGTGGTCCTGCTAGAAATGGATGTGGTATGGGACAACCAGAGTGTCTTTTGTGCAGAAGAAGAGTGTGGTCTATCGTATTTCGACTTTTCAATCTGAAATGTCGGAAGGTATGAATGGATTACAGTGCTTTTCTTTCTACCTTTTCTCTGCATTTAAAAACTATCAGTGATTCTATGCCATTCCATATTTTAAGCACAGACATATAATTGACTTTGACCATTGTCTTTTAGCATTTATAACATTATAGTTTAATTATTTTACATCAATATGTTGCAATTTATTTAATACAAATGTTTGACCAATACCACCATATTTTAACTACTTTTAAATATTTAGCTATTAATATAGGTTTATAGAACATCTTATGCACAGTTCTAAGAAGAGCTCCTTTCAATGTGCATCTATTTTTTTGGTCATTTTAAATTTATGACATTGGCACAGTACAAAAAAAAAAAAACAATAGCAAGTAAGTTATGCTAATACAATTATGCATGGGTCGAATAAGAATTGGCAACTTCTGTGAACCTGTGTAGAATCAGCACTGTCCAAAGGTCTGGATGATAATATTACTCAAGCTGCCCAACTTGTCAAATTGTTATCCACTGGTCAAAAGATTACAAAAATATATATTTTCCACACTATTGATCCAATTCACTTTGATGATAAAGCAGAATCTTCCTGTTGACCCTAGAGAATATCTTGATTCGGTAGTCTACAATGGGAGGGAAAGACCAGCGAATGACATTTCATACCCAATACAAAAACAGTTAGGAGTTTTGAACATAGCTGATGTGCCAACCGACTGGAAGCAATCGCGATGAATGAAGAAGCCGGCGCGATTTGATGAGGTCACCGGCAACCACGACGCTGTTATCGGTGCTGTTAAGGGGGAATGTAAGTATGCGGCCATGGACAATGTACTTTACAAAGCCTTGTACATTGACCATGCCCGCATACTTACATTACCCCCTTAATAGCACCGATAACAGCGTTGTGGTTGCCGGTGACGTCATCAAGTCGCCCAGCTTCTTCATTCATCGCGATTGCTTCCAGTCGGTTGGCACATCAGTCGTCCTGGAGCCTGGTCGGGAAGGAGCCCTTCAGTGTAAAGACGTCAATGTAATTCTAGTCGGAATAATCACCATCATTATTCCGTACCCCACCCATGTGATAGAAGGTATCTCTTTCCCCACAACTCCAAAAGAAAGGTGGTTCAGGGGAAAGATAAGAGTTTTTCTTTTTAACATCAATAATTTTTATTACAGTTTAAAGAGGTAAGGGGATACAGAAAAAAAGGAAGAAGGGAAGGGTACATAGTTAAAAGCAGACATATCAGTGTACATCTAACCACAGGGCATAAACGTAGGCACATATCAACAATGCCCCAATGGGGGGGTAGAGGTAACCATAGTACTAAGAACTCAGCTAGGAGTTAGAGATGGGTCAGCTGGATTAGAAGTAGGTGGACTAAGTATTTCTGGGGGGCAAATAAGTCTGGAACCCTCGCCGTCAGATACAAATACATGACACGGCATCCACTTAATGATAGGAGAGGATGGCGCCATAGAGTAAGAAATATGGAGGTGACTCTCCGAGCAAGGTCGAAAACTTCCTACCAAAGGAGTTGAAAAACAGGGCACGACCAGAGTACACGGAGAAGGTCCCCCACCGCTCCACAATTGCGCCAACAGAATTTAGAATGGTTAATCCAGATCTTCTGGAGACAGATGATTAGTACATTTAGATACAGTAGACAAGTTATATATGATTTCCCATTGAGCCAGGGAAAGGGAGATGTTGAGGTCCACTTCCCACCTACATTGGGAAGTGTGTTTAGGAATGGCAGGTATGGAGGAAAGCTGTTGATACCAAAATGTGATACTGCCTTTGTTGTTACCCCTAGTCAGTTTAGTATAAGGAAGAAGTGGAGGTGGGTGGATCATTTTGGCTGTGAAGGTCACCGATCCAATGCCATAGCTGCAGATATTTATAGAAGTCCTTGGACGAGATGGCATATGTTTCCTGCAGCTGCGCAAAGGAGTAGAGACCCCCAGGGCCAAATAGTTGCACGAGTGAAGAGAGTCCTGCCTAGATCCAACTGGAGATATCAAAATCTGGTAGTAAAGCAGAGACCATAAGGAGAGAGATTTTGCTGGTCAGTGGGTGGGGGGCGGATGAAGTCAGCAGAAGAGCCAATGGTTCTGTCCCAAACTCTTAGGCAATCAACCAGAGAGGTTAAAGAATCAGGAGAATGAGGCCTCAAATGTTTGAAAAGCCAAATCAAGTCTGCAAGTGGGCACACCTTATGGAGAATCCATTCCATGTCTACCCAGGGCTTTTGGAGGGCTGGGAGAGACTAGTCTCTTTTGTGAGAAAGGATGCAGGCTTCTTGGTATCTGGTCAGATCAGGTAATGCTAAGCCTGATCTGAACACAGGACAACCTAGATGAATCGCCTCTCCAGATATAACTGAGCATCAATGTGGGGAATGTAGAGATGAACTTCTTTGGGAGGATATAAGGGATGGTTGTGAATAGGTAAATGAGTTTGGGGAGGAGCATAGTTTTAAAGGCCACTACCAGACCCAGCCATGAAACCTCAAATGTCATCCAAGAGTTAGAAAGCTTATGTAGTTGGGCTAGTAATGGAGGGTAATTGACCTCAAATATTGCTGAGATAGTCTTATTGACTTGGATCCCTAAATAGGAGACTGTTTGTTTTTTCCTTCCAAACATATTTAAATCTAGACTTGAAACCGGCCAAAGAGTCTGGAGGTACGTGAATGGGACTCCAATCATCCCAGGTGTTCCGCCATTGGCTCAATTGCCAACACATAAATAAGGGGTGAAAGGGGGCATTCCTGTCTTGTCCCATTGCTAATGGGGAACATGTCAGATAGAAACCCTTTACTAAAAACTTTAGCAGAGGGCCGTGATAAAGTGTCAAAATCGCCTGTAGGATGGTCCCCAGGAACCCAAATTTGATTAAGACTTGCCTCAAAAAGTCCCAGTGCAATCTGTCGAATGCCTTCTCCGCGTCCAGAGAAAGCTTCAACAGTTTCGGCATGATTTCTCGAGGCATAGTCAACAAGATCTAGAACTCTTCTCGTACTGTCCGATGCTTGACGTCCCAACATGAACCCTAACTGGTCAGGGTGAATTAGGGAGGGGAGAATAGGGCAGAACCTATTGCCGATCAATTTTGCATATATTTTAAGATCCGTGTTGATGAAAGGAAAGAGTTTTAATCTTGAGCAGTTGAGATACCACCTATAGTTAATTTTGTATATTTTGATGTCCTCCCCGCATTGAAGAAGATTTCCCGCCAGGCCATCTCCATAATAGTCATTCCCAGATTCGAATTTCAGTGGTTCATACAAGGAGGTTGAAGCTACAAACTAATATTCTTGACGATCAGGTTGAATGAACAAAATTTTATTTAAAGGACGGTCACATACATTAAGTGTAATTAACACCCACACAAACAGAACCAGCTATTTTGTAGTCCAAATCAATGCTCATGATAATATAGCCTATAAATGCACTATGAAGTAGAATAAATACAGCTTGTGAACTTTTTCTAGTTTTAAACATGCAAAGCTTTGACAAATATATAAACATGAACTCTAGATTTAAAGGAGGTAATTAGCTATTTGTAGACTGCAAGTAATACGTTAAAAATGTAAAAAAAAAACAATGAATATGGTTCTGGATGTCAAAAACTTTTGAACTCCACATCAGGGATACTTTGTTTCTAAACCAGGATATCGGAACAAACCTTTATAATTATATTTCCTCAGTCCATTAAATCGATTGTATTTCACATTGATATAAAGTAAAACAATGTTAAGAATCCCTGATCACCTTCATAGGAGTTTGAAAACCCTGGAGTCCTTGGAAAATATATACCACAAAGGGCCCCCTCGATATAGAAGTATATAGATTTATTGAGGCTACAATTATATTTAGTCACTGCTGAGCACAAAAGCATTGTGTATGTACCATGCAGCTAACTAGGCCAAATTGGTATATGATGTAAAAATGTGGGGCACTATTTTTGAGAGGAGCACATTACACTGCCCAATTTCTATTTAATTTTTCCAAAGAAGAGTGCTAGCACTTTTAAACAATAAAAAACAAGCTAAGCAAACATACACATATAGGTTCCCTCTCTCTCCTCAAGACACCATGGCAGCAGTTTACACAATATATGCATTTATTTCACCTATTGTTGTAAATTTTGTATTTCTTATATACCTTTTTTGAATTTCTGTTTTCCACACTAATATTTGAATGTATGCCCTATATTGTAAAAATGTACTTTACCGTATTGAGAAGCCTTATGTACACAATATAGTAGATGCATTTGTCCAGGGGTTTGAATTCTAGGAATTCCAAGCTAAAAACCAGGACTGTCCAATCCTGGTATTTGTCATTTAATATATTGTGCATAATATGTATATATATTAATGGTGCGTAGCTCTACATATACAGACTAAGCACTGGGATTATAGAATGACCATCTACTCATTCTTAACTGTGGTTCCCATGGCAACCTCCGTAGCTTAAACAAGAGCAAAACCTTAGAAGAGTCAAAAAAATAAAAGAAATAAACTACTTTTAAATGATAAAAAGTGAGCATGATGTTGATTAGAAAACAATATGTTAATTTCCAGAAAGACAAGGACTGTTTGTGTGAATGATTGCACTCCTATATCATCATCCTAAAAATCCAACTTGTAACAGAAGAATTTCTCTGTAGAATGAGGACTTCAACATAGCATATTGCAAAAAAAATGTCCCAAGACCGTGGCAATGTGAATGGCTTGTAATTGATTGTATTTACTAGTGCAAAGGGGAATTATTAGAAATATACATAGCTGATCTTTCATACAGACAAAGCACAGCTTACAATTGTAAAAATAGGTAATAATTATGGTTTTAGTGACAGATAAACAAGCTTAAAGTTATTTGTTTGTCAGCTATTCATTAACCTAATTCAGTGTTTATTGTATTATGGAACACCTTGAGGGGAATGATTTCTAACTAAACCACTCACAAAGATTCATTATGCTAAATAATTAATGTCATTTGTACACTCTGTTACAATAACTGCATGACTTGAAAGTTATATTCTTATGTTAATATTTGCCCTTATGTTCCTTAAACAATTATAATACAACAATTTGTATATACTAACTATACTTAATTTTATTACAGACACAAGACAATATTTACCATTTCATTCAAAGGCACTGTCTTTCTAGGAGTCTCGGCAAGTAAGAAATGTGCTACAGTATTCAAAATTATTTTGGACAAATATAATAACATCAAAAATAGCACAAATAAAACACATTATTTTAACATTTCAAATAAGCAATTAGCCAGCAAATATTAGCTTTATCACTAAGGAAATTGACTTTAACTCTTATAATGTTTTAATTTTTACTGTAAAAAACATTTCCTCCAAATGGTCACTGCACTTCTAATTATATGTCAGGGCAAAGCTATTGAACAATTATTTTCTTCATTACATTACAATAACTCACAACATAATACCACATCATAGGCAAACCGAGGGGGGTTTCCTAGTGCCTAGAAACCCCCTTCCAAGCCTGGGACACTGTAGAATTAAGGTGGCCGGACCCTGCCCCTGCTTCACACGGCTCTGCTGGAAAAGAGAGAGCTGCGTGCACCTAACAGTAGTGCACGCAGCATTGCCCATGTATATTATGGGGATAGGTAGAATTGGAGAGCAGCCAAACACTCTCTAAAATTATAGCCACACCCCCATACATGCTGGTCACGGCAGCATGGTGTGGAAACCCCTCTCTGCAAATCCTGCGTTTGCCCCTGCACATCTTGATTCACTGGATCCGCGTGCTGCAAGTAGTAACACCCCTTTATGATTACAAATTATGTTGGTAAATTACAAATATTTGTAGGGTGTATATATTTTACTTCTCAACAGAATTCAGGGAAAAGGGGAAACAATTTTGATATCTCCATTTTATAACCATGATCCCCAGATATCCTGACCATTTTATTCATTATACAAACCCTATTTCTTATGCTCACTATCCTTATCTGGTTGTGTCTGTTCATATGCCCTGAATGTAAATATTTTTTTAAAATTAAAAGTGTTATGATTTATTTGGAAAATAGGTTATTTGTACTGTGTACATCACAAGCCAATAAACTGAAAAACAGTCATACAGTAGGTATATAGTGGGGATAACCAATGAATTTATAATTAGAACCTATTTTGAAAATGAATTGCACAGGAACAATGTTATTTAATTTGAATGTAACTATTATTAATGTCCAGTCATGTGTTGCAATATAAATTGTTTTTAAAAGAATATTTGTTTCATTGGTTGAAATAACAACAGGCTTCATTCATGGAGGAAGGGCATGCTGTGATAGTGTATTGATTATTAAGATGGATGTGTGGACTCAGCACCTAGAAGACCCAATTGAACACAGCAATACATCTCTGAAACTACAAGTGGTGACAAAGAGAAAAGTAATTCATTAAAGTTTTGTAGTGCTTGTGTTTCACTGCAAAATCTTTCTAGCTTTCTGCTCCCATTAAAGTTAATGGGATATTTCTGCTGATAAATAAGTTGTTGAATTGACAGGAAATGGTGACGCTTTAAACTACATTAGTTAAAACAAAGGACAAATAAATAGTAAGTTAGGTTAAAACCATTCAAGAAATGTGTTAGCTATTTTCTATTGACATAACCATGTACATGTTAACCTGTGAAACAAATCAAATTTATACACGATTATATATATATATATATATATATATATATATATATATATATATATATATATATATATACACACACGCACAAAACTTTCTTTTTATTACAGTTTTAACCCTATACATTGTTAGACTAATAACATACACAATACAATGCTGGGAGAAAACATGCAAAAGTGGTTTGGTTTATACTTACCGTTGAGTTGCCTAGAAGGTCTTGGGACATTGCAGAATCTAGGGACATTCCCCTTCTTGCCCAATATTTGGAAGAGAACATCATCATTGCAGGTTGCATCTAGACACAGTGTAGATATTCTGCGTGGGCAGCAGAGGGTGCTGTGGTCAGACTTTGCTTCTCCTCTTTGTGTTGTACAGACTTCAGCTACTCTAACACTGCTCTTTATATTTATATGAGAACCTCAGCACATCAGCTGATTGATCAACGCAGAAGATTGCAGCTATTGTTGTCTTTCAACCCCAAGCAGTTTTTTTTTCACTCAAATACCTCCCTCTTATTTTATTAATAAAGAGCAGCTATGTCATTTCGGAGATGTGATGGATGCTATTACACATTTGAAGTTGGAGCTATACATACTGGGGATTTGTTGAAATAGTGATCCGCATGCCAGTGGCTTCTGTAAATAAAGTAAAGATACTGTTCTAAGTGTCCTGGCTTGAAAGAGGACAATATATAAGTTATTTTTTTACATACAGTTGGAGACTGAGAATTATATTTATAGTAATATGAGACTCTCTTACACATTAACACATTCAGCATGTTTCTTTCAGCACTTTTCCAGCTACAAGACTTCTCTACAGGAAAAAGATTGCTCTTGCCTAGAAGGGCATTTTAAGACATTCACAATTATATAGGAAACATCACATTTGGTAATTACATTATGAGAGAAGGAATTTTATTAATTCATATTACATCAATTTTCACATATATGCCATGCAGTGATTAACAGATAGAGCTCCATTTCATAGTTAAGGGAACAAAAATAATGAATATTTAAGTAAATAATGAAGAGGAAAAAAAATCAGTTATTAAGCTATTATTATTAATATAGCACCAGCATATTCTATAGCAATTGGGCACACAGTTATAGAACAAGACTGGCTATTAACAGACAAAGCCCTGCTCACAAGCATGCAGTCTATAAGACAGTGGAATTTGACATATAGGGGCATATTCAATTGACAGTGGGATCGCCGAAAATCCCGCTCGAAAAATATTACCGTTATTACGGTAATCCTGCGCGGGAAAACTGTTAGTACGGTAATTTAGTCGCTGGATTTCAGCTCGCAGCTCAGGGAGCTGCGAGCTGAAATCCAGCAAGATATTACCGTATTAACAGCAATATTTTTCAAGCGCTGGATTTTCGGCGATCCCGCCTTCAATTGAATATGCCCTATAGGGTTAGGTGTCACATATTACATACTGGTTCAGCCAGAATGCAAGGGTGAAAAGTGGTTTCTGGGTCTATGTAATCCAGTCACACAGCAATGTTGGTTTGGGGGTCAGTGGGTTGTTTAAATATAGAAAGAGAGACAGAGAGAGGAGGCACATGACACAAAGAGTATGTGTATAATCAATAGGGATGTTGAAGTCACCCAACATAATGGGTGGGATATCAAAAGATAAGGAATGTAGGAGCCAGGCAGAGAAATTTCTATAAAATGTTTGGTTGGTCCTGAGGGATGATAGATCACAGCAACATGCAGACAGGATAGGCTTAAAATTCGGATAGCATGTATTTCAAAAGATGGGAATGTGAGTGATGGGACATTGTGTAGAACTGTGTTTATTTCCAGGCCTGGAGGTGTGGGTGTAGTGGACCCCACAATGTGAGGGGCTGCAGGTGAGGCAGTGTCTGTTCGTGTGAGCCATGTTTATGTTAATGATATAAGGTGGAAGTTGTTTGAGAGGAACAGGTAAAGATGGAAGATTAGTTTGTTACAAACAGAGTATGCATCCAATATGGTCACATTTAAAGTATTTTGAAAGTGACTGAAAACATGTGATGTTGTAATAACCCGTGAAATGCTGTTCGGTGTAATTTTCACTTTACCAGGCCAAGGTGATTCTGTTCACCAGGTTGATTCTTTGGATTCTCTTAACACCAGAGAGGTAAGGAGGATTAACCAGATAGCAGTAGTATCTTCCAAAATAGCCTCACTTTATTCAGGAGGAGGGCCCCTGATATACATAGATCAGGTGCTTTTAATATTGCAAAGTTTTCGCTCCCATTCCTGGGGTAGCTTTCTATTTTAAGTCAATGAGAAACAGCAATTGAATATTTTGAAGCTTGGAGAGGAGAGGAGAACTCTTTACTGCAGGTGCTAGTGATACTGATGCAATATCTGTAATTCCTCAATTCTGACACTTTTCATCTGACTGCATAGAAGTTTTTAACAGTTCAGTTCTTACTTAGCATGAATTATCTGTAGCGTTTAACACTTCTAATTGTCTGCCTGGATTTCTCGTTTCCTAAAAAGATTGAAATGAGTTAATTATCTAGAAAATTGCGGCCGCAGGATTTGTCAAAGAAATCTCTGCTGATTTTTCCTCGCACCCCAAGACTCGACTCAGCAGCCTATAAGGAATATTTTAAAGGAAAAAATGCAGGTGGTCCAGTGACCCAGCCCAAGGTAACCCCCTATGGGATCGGCCCGGGAGGCAAGTGCCCCCCAGCCCAGCCTACACCTGTTTGTGGGAGATGTGAAAGGAGAAAGACATAAAAGAGACAGTAAATAAAAAAAATTATTGTGAGATGCATGAGTACTTATTTAATAAAATAGCTAAGGAACACATTTTAGAAGGGAGTGAAGAAATGAGGGAGCAATATGGATAATGGATCGTGAAGCAGGGAGGTTGAATGGTATTCTAGGTCTAAGATTAATGCCATGGACGGATACTATGAAAATAAATTGCTTAAACATTGTAGGATATGAGAATAACTGAAACGAAGGCAAACAAACTAAAGAAATAGAGAGAAAAATGTAAATAAAATTACCAAGTTACTATGTCCAGAGTAGTGAGATAAAAAGTGCCATGTCAGTCTGTAAGCAATAGAATATTGTTTCGGTTTCCCTCAGATGTTGTTCAATGTTTGTTCAACTGTGTTACTTAGCTGTGATTTTCCCACACTTTATGGGGAAAATACTGAGGAAATCACCAACACATCTGCCCCCTAGACTGACTGTTAAGATATAGTAAGGCTGATTTAAAGAGAAGCTATATGTGAGCTAATCGGTCAGCTGTTCAATGGAATGCTGGACATTAGGGTTGATAGTAATCTGGATATTAGTGTCATACAATCTGCATCATTGATCAACAGTTTAACACAGTTGGTGACAAATTTCAGATACATACATAGAAAAATCCAAGTGTAGTTCAGAGGTAGCAAAGATAATTGAATTGGTAGAATTGGCTACATACCTGTGGATGAAATAGAGGAAAGATGGTTAGATCTCAAGGGAAGCAGTATAAGCAGTATAAATAAATATATATATATACTGCGTGTGTGCATATGTGTGTGTATATATATATATATATATATATATATATATATATATACATATATATATATATATACATATATATATATATATATATATACATATATATATACATATACACATATACACATATATATACATATACACATATATATACATATACACATATATATACATATACACATATATATACATATACACATATATATACATATATATATATATGTATATATATATATATATATATATATATATATATATACACACATATGCACACACGCAGTATATATTAGTTTATAAAACACTGTTTCATTTTGTCAGTCACAGCTGCCATGTTGGGTGGGTATCAAATATTCATTAACGGAATCATAAGATGTTTCACATGTTTCCCTGGAAAGTGTATCAACAATGCTGCAATATCATATGCAGAAGAGACTCATGTTCCGCCATTAGCCCTTCACATGCTCTTGGAGCACTCTACTAATGCTGACAATCATTTACTTTGACGCGTACAATAAAAACTAAAAATTTCCCGATACTGTAGCTTTGTGGAGAGGGTATGAAAGGTATATGAAATGGGTATGAAATGAACTACACAGGTACCTATATTATTTGTGTTTGTTATCTTTAACAGCCAGCTTGAAACATCCAGTAAATGTCAGATTCAATTCACATATGTACAAAACTAATACTATAGAATCAGAAATGATTTTCAAAAATGTCATTATGGATTACAAAAGTGCCCCTCAGATGATTCCATTTAGAAAGTAAATAATATATGTGAGCTGTTGCTTTTTGTAGTAGAAATTCATCCTCTGTAGAAACCTGTAAAATGCAATCTTATATCATTGGGATTGTAATGTAACTTTGCTTTCATAGTACTACTAATCTACAAGCAGGAAAACAAATGAACTGTTCAGAAGATATAGAGACCTTTGCAATAACAGATAATATTAAATAGTGTAAAAATGAGGAAGACCGTTTTATTTTAGATAAATTAAAGTATCACTAATCTATACATAACTATTTATGTATTATGGAAAGCCTGAAATGAATAAAAAATATTTATAGAGCAAATAGTAACTATCTACAAAGACATGAAAAAAAGAAAACTTTTATTTACCTGGTCCACTTCATTCACTGAATTCTCCAGAGTCCCTGATGGTCCAATTGTGCACTTCATTCTCTTCTCTTTCATACAGGCCGAGTAGGTTCCATGCCAGCTCCCCTGTATACTTTCTTCTCAGGTAAATGGGTGTTTGACCTCCACCATGAAGTTTCCAATCAGGAGAAATGGAAGCTAATAGTAAAGGAACATTAAAGACAGTTTGCTTTGTGTCAAACAGGCCAAGCAAAGAAAACAGTAAGTGTGGTGTGGG
The DNA here is from genome assembly GCF_038048845.1 of Mixophyes fleayi. Lineage (NCBI taxonomy): Eukaryota > Metazoa > Chordata > Amphibia > Anura > Limnodynastidae > Mixophyes > Mixophyes fleayi. The sequence goes on along the minus strand of NC_134405.1, from coordinate 237,247,287 downwards.
ACCATTCGATTGATTAGGGACCCTAACAGATCAAACAAATAAACAAATAAAGGAAAGCAGATGTTCAATTTTTTATTTAAACCTTGGCACTCTACCCATTATTTTAGCGCTCTCCACAGTGTTATCATGGCAAACTGATTGCTTTTCATATGTTGTACCATGTAGTCAGATAGACCAGGGCTGGATTTGCCCTACCTCCCATCTTCTCATAGGTATACAACAGTTAAAAATGTTTGAAAGCATTGGGAAATTGCAATGTGGTGCCTAGGAGTAACATTACACCAAGGACAGGGTGTAATCACAGATCAGCTGTAGGACCCAGAGAGGTCAAATGTCATCGCTGTTACCATCCCTGTTCTTCCTTTGTTGATCTATGGGGACTCCTAAGTGGCAGCAGCTTCTACTGGAACTCCTACAAACACGCGGAACAAGTGTCCAGCAGTGAGCAGGATACAGAATTATCTACCAGACACACATCTATTATGAGGTAACTAGCCACATCGGTGTCTATGCAGCACAAAAGCCCACTCTAATATCAGAAGAGGATGAAAATTTTCGGATACACGTCATGGCATGCTATGGAACCACAGACAGGCACCTTATGTAGACTATAAGTTATAACGAGAAATGTAAGAGGTTTTATAGGGTAGATAGACAATCTCTGTTAGCAGTAAGAAGGCAAATTGAAAAAAATGCTACACTTTTCCAAGCATTTTATTGTGTACTTAATGCTAAATTGATGCCTGGATATACAATTCACGTTTTATAAAATTAGTTATTGTATTAGTCAAGTCATATTATTTGCACTCTTGGAAATGGGGTTTTAAAAATCCTTGGAGTAGGAGTAATGGTACATTTAGATATGGAGGTGCATAGATAAAAATTGGGAACAATAATGATTTCTGTGTTTTGAATAACATTCTGCATTACATTTACACCTGGCTTCTATACAAAACATGTTTGGAGTATCATTTCTATTTTTTGTCCACTACCTATACATCCTTCATCCTAAATAGGCATCCTTCGTAAATTGATTATACATGTTGTATCAACACTGCAAAGAAACAGCTGCTGACGTCAGTGATTAGTTTTTCATTTAAATACAGCAAGCAAGATGAATTTGGAGATGTTGGTAATATCAGTGTTTCTGTACATAATGCTGTCAAGACAGACACAAAAGTAACCATGATGATGCAATATCTAAAACAGTGACCTGAGTAATGACCTTGTTTCCATTGTGGTGAAGACGATCAGGCTGTTCTAAACTAATATCCTGAAATTCCGGAAATGAGACATGTAAGAGAGGCAGGGATTTTATCTATTGGTGACTAAATATACCAAGTTATTAAAAGATGAATGATAACATGGTCATGGCAGAAGAATTCACATTCATTCATTAAGCTTAGTTGTGCCTGCTTCCTTAACTGGAATACGCGAAACTGTTATAACAGAGCTCAGTAAGATAGAAGTATGACTTCATTGCTGCCAACATTAAGGGAAAAGAATAATTCTGAAACTTTGTTTTTTTTTTTTATTATTAATCTTATGCTCTGCGCTAGTTTAGGTAAACTACAATCTGGGGGTAAATGTATCAAGCTGTGATTTTGCATTTCCAGTGATTTTCTCAGGCAAGTTTAAACTCGCCGATGTGTTAAACACCAGAGATTTGTTTCTTTCAAAATCGTCGTTTTCAAAAACGCTACAAATCGCTGTCCCGATTTACTCCCACTCTAGCTACAAGTTATACAAGTCGCCAAACGTATGAAGCTGCAATTTTACAAACTTCCCTGAGTTTGAATTTAAAATCGGCAGATACAACACGCTGCTTTCTAGAGGCGAGTTTAGCACACACATCACTGTTACACTGCTGGGCTATACAGCCACAGGAACCGGCGGTTCTAAAATGTAAAAATTAGATGTTTAAAAAAAAAAAAAAGAAGTGTGGGGTCCACTTTGCTTGTGTATCACACAAGCAACCGAACATTAGTGAAAACAAAGCTGCAAGCTCTATTTATAGTCTGTCAAGGGACACCCCCTTAGACTATAAACAGAGCTTGCAGCTCTGTTATTCTCATTAACGTTGGGTTGCTTGTGTGGTACACAAGCAAAGTAACGTTGTCTATTATATTTTTTTTATTCAAGCATGTTTTGGATGTATGTACAAAATGGGGTCCTTGTGACTAGACAATCAGAAGACATTTTCAAGCCTTGTGAATTTACAAAACATTGTGACCAAAAGATCAGAAGACATTTTCAAGCATGGACTATTTGGAATTACAATTTATTTTGGGACATCTTCATAGACCTTAATTGGAGTTACAATTTATTTGCATAGGTTACAAGCCAATGGGTTACAAGCCAATTTGGATTGAAAACTGCTGCGAAGTGATGAAGACTGTGGTATTTTTTTTTTTAATAAAATAATGTGGTAATAAAGAGGGGTTTATTTGTATTCTTTGGGGTTTTAATATTTAAAGCTGAGTTGAATGAGGATGGTTTATTTAACATTTTTTGTGGAACTACAGGTCGCAGCATGCCACAGAGAAGGATATTGCTGCTAGTAAGATTACACCTAAATCAAGAACTTCAAAGAGAGAGGTTCAATAGTTGTGAAGGAGGCTTTAGGGTGCCTAAGAGCATCCAGCATGTGCCACGACAGTCTCCTAAAGTTAATTCAGCTGCGGGATCGGGGCACCACCAGTTCAGAGCTTGCTCAGGAATGGCAGCAGACAGATGTGAGTGCATCTGCACGCACAGTGAGGTGGAGACTGTTAGAGGATGGCCTGGTGTCAAGAAGGCCAGCAAAAAAGCCACTTCTCTCTAGGAAAGACTTAAGAGATAGACTTACATCCTGCAAAAGGTACAGGGATTGAACTGCTGAGGACTGGCGAAAAGTCATTTTCTCTGATGAATCCCTTTTCAGATTGTTTAGGGCATCTGGAAAAACACTTGTCCAGAGAAGGAAAGGTGAGCGCTATCATCAGTCCTGTGTCATGCCAACAGTAAAGCATCCTGAGGCCATTCATGTGTGGAGTTGCTTCTCAGCCAAAGGAGTCGGCTCACTCACAATTTTGCCTAAGAACACAGCCATGCATAAAGAATGGTACCAAAAACATATTCCAAGAGCAACTTCTCCCAACCATCCAAGAACAATTTGGTGACAAACAATTCCTTTTCCAGCAGGATGGAGCACTTTGCTATAAGGCAAAGTGATAACTAAGTGGCTCAGGGATCAAAACATCGAAATTTTGGGTTCATGGCCAGGAAACTCCCCAGACCTTAATTCCATTGAGAACTTGTGGCCAATCCTCAAGAGGCAGGTGGACAAACAAAAACTCACAAATTCTGACAAACTCTATGCATTAATTAGGGAAGAATGTGCGACCATCAGTCATTATGTGGCCCAGAAGTTGATTGACAGCATGCCAGGGCGAATTGCAGAGGTCTTAAAAAAAAAAGGGGTCAACACTGCATATATTGACTCTTTGCATAAACTTAATGTAATTGTCAATAAAAGCCTTTGACACTTATGAAACGTTTGTAATTTTACTTCAGTATACCTTAGCAACATCTGACAAAAAGGTCTAAAAACACTGAAGAAGAGAAAAACAGTACTTGTGTCATTCTCAAAACTTTTGGCCATGACTGTACTGAGGCTGCTGGTGGAGGTGACTCCAGGGCTGCTCTTGTAACCCCTGCTGCACCACCATGGACATGGACCACTACCAACAATTCCAAAGCTCTGGTTCCCATGAAGGGGAATTAAAGCCAATGGCAGAGCCCCAATCCTCACTGGACCACCAGGGAGGTAGGAACACATTTTATTGATTAAATATACCTCTAAACATTACACTTTACATATTTACAATTATTAATCCTTTTTGCGCTGCAAGACAATCCCTAGCCGGTGCCGCAGAGCCAACACATTAAATATTCATATAATTATTTAAATATACATTTTTACCCCCTCATTGCTGCACAGTTAAAATTTATTTTTCATCCAATGTGGAGCACACTGCTACCATAGGGTTGCATGAGGGGACTAGTAGTTGGCACTTAAATAGTTAACTGTTCAATGTAATGGATGACAGAACTCCTTCCCTCTGCAACCCCTGTAGCTCCTCAGTGTATTCGTCTCAGCATTGGACTGTTGCTGCCAGGAGGTTTCTGTGGTTGCATTCATGGGACGCTATGCAGAGTCAAAGTAGACCTTGGAGTCCATCCCTTAAAAACGATCTGCCCTTTTGAATTGGAGCTGATCAACATGATATATCAGGCTACGGGGTTAAGAGCACCGTGCTCCCTGTTAACGCTCCCAACCCATGAGTGAGGCCACATGTCGCAGATGCAGGGCACCTACTGTTGTTCCGGGACCAATGAGTTTCTTCTTCTCAAGATAAGTGGATCATGGGGATCATGCAATGATGTATATGATCAATTTTGAAAGTCAGGTCCCTCACCGTTTCTTTTCAACTTCATTTCTGCACGACAAAGTGGAAAGATCAGCGTTGCTCCAGTCGATTGCTTTGATTCTCTCCACAGATGTTATCTGCTTGGTCCCAAGGTTTCTACTCGAACCTCTTTCAGGTTTCCAATGCTCCTATCGTCCCATTCTCAACTAAAAGGTCCCCGATCTCCAGCTGGAGTCCCCGAGGTAAGTGATCAACGCGTTGGCACCCAATAAGTTCCTGGTCTCCATCGATGTCCGCATTGCTTAACTTCACTTGCCTATTGGGGAGGGGAACCAGTCCCTCCTCAGGTTTGTGGTGTGGATATAGGGCGCTTCCATTCAGCCTTTTCAGTGGCACCACAGGTCTTTACAAGGATCATAGTCTAAACAGTCCCATATCTGAACGATATACAGATAAAGGCAGACTCTAATCAAAACCTTCGGCTCCATCTGTAACTGACCTTAGAAGTGCTGAAACAGTCACAGTTGATTGCCTGTCAGTAGACAATGTTCCTTGGCCTTATCTTGAAAACCAGGTGTGACTGGATCACTTATAAGTAACTTCTGGTATAAATTAATTTAAAGGAAATAGCGCAGGGCGCATATTTATATAATTGCACATGTACTTGATATTGTGTATATTTTGGTAAGGGAAATTTGTAATTTCTGAGACCAGGGGGAGAAAAAATTATTTTTTTCTGTTAGGACCTTTCTAGAGGAAATGCCTTATTTCTGATGTATATATCTGATACAATAAGCCTTTGTTTTGAAAGCCTTTTGTATATCTTGGTGTAAGGAAATGTCTTGTTTGTGGTTTACAACTTTTCTTGGGGGATTATTTTCTTTGGAAAAAGAATTGGAAGAAATGTGTATTCTGCAACTGTTGGAAGAAAGGACTCATGCTAATCTCATGCTAATTTGACCTTTTGATGTGTGAGGGTCATAGGAAGATGTAATTAGACTTGCTGTCCACTGTAAGATGCAAGATATCACAGCAAGGTTTTAAAGATATCACAGATAAGCGTAAATATTGTTAGCTTTGCAGTGCATGTAAATCCATGTTTGTGTAAACACATTGCATCCTGATTCTAAGAATAGTCTGTGTCCAAATGAGTATACAAAGCACTGTCTTGTACACTGAAATGTATCATTATGATGTTCCATCTGACCTGATCATTGATACCTTTAATCAGTGGAGCTGTCCTTGTCAGAGCACCTCAGTGAAATAAAACATCACTCTTTGCTTCAAGACACTGCTTGACAACTTCTTCAATATTGCTGTAATCATGTGACCTGCAGATTAGACCCTAAATCTAATCCATTCTCCGGCTGTTTCTGAAGTTGGACCCAGCTCTCCAGTACCACCACTCTTCCTCTACCCAGCAGCTGGCCAGTATGAAAGGCCAGGAGGATCCATCCACAGCACCCTGAACCATAGTAAGCAGTCAGGGATACCAGCCCAAGTGTACCAGCATGGGAGTACACTAGCAGCGACAGTTACCCAGAAGGAACATGGTTCTGGTCGCCATAAAGGAGCCCAGTGGTGGTAGCACTTGTAAGCCTCCTACTACAGCAAGAGAGCGCATTTGGGATAACGAAATGGAACGTTGGCAAAGTAAGCCCAGCCAGTTCCCAGCAACAACAGACAGGGTGGCATAGGCGGTCCATCCTGTCACACCAGGGTGCAGAGGTTCTTTTATTATTATTATCGTTATTCTTTATTTATAAGACAAGGTTTCCACAGTGCCGTACAGAATAAAAACATTTGACCAAACTGAGTAAATCTAGACATCAAGGTGCACTCTCTCAGGCCACAGTGAGGCAGGTCTTGGGCATGAGTCACCCAATAATCCTCCTCTGTATGACGCTGATCAGACAGATGGTCTACACATTCGTGACACTACTGTATGGTTAGTTCCATTCTCAGACGTTTAGTGAGAACTCTCGATCAAATGGTCAGCATCTCAGGCTGTCTCCCATGACACCTCTCTCTCTCCGTTGGTGGTTCGTGGAGGATCACATGATGGTAGGCAGGTTCCTTGCCCAATGGTCCAGGATAATTGTTACCACGGATGTTTTCTGGGTTGAGGTGCAGTCTTACTTTGACTCCAGGGCTTCTGGTGAGCTTGGGATGGGTCTCTCTTGATAAACAACTTTGAGCTCTGGAGCCATGCTGCTAGCACTTTGGGAAACCCAACCGCTCCTTCAGGGAGCTTTTATCCACCTTCACAGTTGGACAAAGCTACAGCAGTAGTGTATGTCAATCGGCAGAGCGGAATCAGGCTGCCCAGATATTGTTCTGGGTGGAGTGGTTGTCCTGGCAATATCAGCGGTAATTATTCCAGGTGTGGAAAAATTGGGAGGCTGACTACCTCAGCAGACACTGCAAGGGGAGTAGTCTTTACACCCAGAGGTGTTCCACTTGATGTACCAGATCCGCCCATTCTGTTGCTTGCTATTTTTCTACGTTGGGTAAAGTGAGGAGGCTTCCAATGATCCTGATCTTCCAAAATTGCGAAGCCTTCCTGCTCCAGGGTCCCTTTCAGCACCAGGACCTTCCTCGGCTGGTTTTAACGGTGTGCCTGTTGAGGTCCAAGGGTTTGTCTTCCAGGGTGGTAGATACCATGTTGAATGCCCTCAGGCTGTTATGCGCTCACAATTACAACAGTGTATTGTAGATATATGTCTGTTGGTGCAAGCACCGGAACTGTCATATGGCAGCCTTTCGGCTGTCCCGGTTCTTAGCTTTTTTTTACAAGATAGATTGGATGCGGGTCCTCGGCTTGGTTCCTTGAAGGCACAGGTGCCGACCCTTATGATTTTTTCCCAAAAGTGACTAGCAGAGATTCTGGAGGTGCGGACCTTCCGACAAGGGGTTCTGCACATCAACAACAGAGAAACAGTACACGTCACAAAATCCGAGAAACATATAGCCAAAAAGGCCAGTCATAAAGAACATACAATATGGAAAATAATGGAAAAACAATGAAATCCCAATTGTTGCAAAAAGTTGGTGATCCTAGACATCTGTTAAATGGCAATATGGGAGAACCTGAGATAGAGAAACCTTGTAGTGATAAAAAATATAACACAAAGACTGCTGGAGATTATGGATATTTAAATGGGGTAGTGTGTAAAGTAAGGAGCTAAGGGAAGGAGCAGTACTTTCAAGCCAAGGAGAAGTACCCCTAGTACGAGGGCACATAGCTAGTGAAGGGTAAAAAGAAGAGGAGTGGAGTTTGTATGTCCTCCCCGTGTTTGCGTGGGTTTCCTACGGGTGCTCCGGTTTCCTCCCACATGCCAAATACATACTAGTATGTTAATTGGCTGCTATTAAATGGACCCTAGTCTCTCTCTATACCTGTGTGTGTGTATGTTAGGGAACTTAGAATGTAAGCTCCAATGGGGCAGGGACTGATGTGAGTGAGTTTTCTGTACAGCACTGCAGAATTAGTGGCGCTATATAAATAGTTGTTGATGATGATGAGAGGGAGGGGAGGAGGAGGGAGAGCAAACACAGCAACACTGGAAACATAAATAGGGAAGTACAGGGAAGAGCAACAAATTAAACTGGGCAGAGGGACCAAGGGAAGAGTTAAGAAGTCAGATGGTGCCAGGTGGGCTACTGCTATTGAATAAATACCAGGTACCCCACACTTTTTGAAATGTAGAGACAGTATCATGGCTTGTAATATAGAAGGCTTGTAATATACTACATAGAAGCAGTGTGCCAGACTCTATTAATAACAACATTTGTAGAAGGCTGCAAGGCTTTCTTCCAGTTGCTATCTATTTGAAGTTTAGTTGCGCTATATATGTGGCGAATAAGTTTGTCAAAAGGCTAACTGGGTGGCACAGTAATATGGATAGACGGATTTTATGTATGTGGACAGAAGTAACCTGAGTGATCAGGAGCAATATATTGTCCTAAAAATCCAGATACAAGTGGGCAATCCCACTATACATGGAGGAAAGTACCTTTTTTGCCCACAATTCTGCCAACAGACAGCAGACGCATGGGGGTAAATAAAGTGTAATCTCGTGGGAACCACCATGTACATATCCTGGCATATACTTTATAAGTGTTTTCCTGCATAGCTCTTTTGATAAAGGGTTTGTCTATCCGTTGACGAACGAGCGACTAATCTTCCTTAGACAGTATTATTCCAAGGTCCTGTTCCCATGACTGTTCAAATCACTGCAAGGAAGAAGAGAGAAGAGAGGTGTATGGTATCAAGATATAGGGCCTGATTCATTAAGGATCTTAAATGAAGAGGTATCTTCTTTCAGTCTCCTGGACAAAACCATGCTGCAATGCAAGGGGTGCAAATTAGTTTTGCACATAAGTTAAATACTGACTGTTTATTCATGTAGCACACAAATACTTGATAGCTTATTTGTACACTGAAATTTAAAGTTGATATTTGTGTGCCACATGAAAAAACAGTCAGTATTTAACTTATGTGCAAAACAGAATGCCAATTTGCACCCCTTACATTGTAACATGGTTTTGTCCAGGAGACTGAAAGAAGATAACTCTTCATTTAAGATCCTTAATCAATCAGGCCCTTAGCCTTGATATCTGGGATTATAGATACAGTGGCATTCAATTGGCGTTTTGGGGCGAAGCTTCGATGATTTTATTTGGGACTGCATGAAAATTTTTATTTGAACATAATAAAACTGAAGGATACTAAGGAAATTATACTTTCTGCATATGTCTGCAAAGGATTGTGGGGCATGTTCGCCCATTATATGAAGGAACTTGTCCAAACCCATTGCCTGTCAATGTTGTGAGAAAGCCGTAATACTGCCCAAATACAGAGTGGTATAAGTGGGGAAGGCTAGGGAACCAATTCAAACTTCTTCGGAGGGGGCAGTGGAGGCTGAAGGTGGTCTTAGGGTCCAAGGCAAAAACCTCACCCCCAGATCCTGCTTCCTAAAATTCAACACTTTTCTTAAAACTGATGCTGACTAGCCAAGAGATGAAAATGTATATATTATGTTAAGATATGAATAGACATATTCCTATGTCCATAAACAATGTTCTTATAATCAAAAATAATGTTTTATTAAGCTATTCTATATTCTTAAATAACTTATGAAAAGTTTTAATATAATTTTAATATAGTATCTTATCACATATATGAACCTAGGGGATATAGGATTATAAATCATCTGTTTAATAAATATTTAATTGGTGAGAATGGATACTTGGTTAAAAAACACAGGAATTTTAACATATCATTATCAACCTCTCAGGATTTTATATTTACATACTTTTTTACCAAATTAGAATCACAATTTTTAAACAATCAAGATCTGTTTTTAAAGTATTAATAAAGTATTATAGGGAATACACTATATATAGCTGCCCCCTATACGTGAAAATATCCTTGAGAAAGTCCGATTGAATGAAACGCATTGGAGACTCTAACACCCTAACTCAGGAGGGACACTGGGAGACGCACAGTGATGTATGCGGTCCTCCTGCGTGTCAACTGGGCCCGAGTATACGGAAGAAGACGCAGAAGAAAGTACTTGAAAGAAAGAAGACTAAGGCATCTGAAAGAAAAGTGATTTTCAGAATATTATTTCAGGGTAAGAGTAGCATTAGAAATAGGGATAGAATTTGCTATGATACTTGTTGTTCTCGCAAAAGAGTTATGATGCACTAACTCTGCAAAAGGCTATTATATCACTATGCATGACTGACCGCATTATCCCATAAATATATTCTTGGTTTTTTTATACTCCATCCTCATTATATCTACCCATAACATATGTTGATAACTTGTATCCATCCACACTTGCATTATTATTTCTTAGTATCTATTTCTACATACAGTATTGCATTGACAATTCATATACTCACCGATAACTAAGAAGTGTTTTTGCGCTCCCTGTGAAACTTTACATTCCATCTTTATAGGAGCAGCAATCACATCTATAGATTAAGAGTGCTCACCTTTTATTGGTTATGTAGCCAAGAGATGAGATGACTCAATTGGATTGGTATTGTATTGATAGTATTGGTCAAACAGTGGGAGGCCCAGACCCCCATTGTGTTTAGGTTTGGCTAGACAATTCCTATTGCGTCTACGTTTTTTGAAATTCCAAACAAATTTGATGCAAAGTGACTGGAAGGAGAAGAGATAAGAATCTGGGACTTTCAAGGGTAAAGTTTGAAAAAGATACAGCTGCCTTGGCAAGACATTCATTTTAAGTGTTAATCCTCCCAAACCACAATATGTGAAGGGAATTCCAAGTATACACATCTCGTTTAATGAGGAACAGCAAAGGAGGATAAATAGCTTTGAGAAATTTGGTCATAAATTTTTGTAATGGAAACTCCTAAATAGCGAATTGCCAGTGGATGCCATTGAAAGTCATTGAATTCCAATAGCTTTTTAGTATGAGGAGGAAGATGTAGGTCAAATGTCCCAGATTTGGAGTTGTTCAGTTTGTAGTTGAATAGTAAGCAAAATTGTTGAAGCTCCTCAAATTAGGGAGGGAAATCTCAGACAAAGACAAGGTTAAAAGAACGTCGTCTGCAAAGACTGAAATTTTATACTATCTATTTTTAATCTGTATTCCCTTCACATCTGGGTTCAGTCGAACTCTAGCAGCAAGTGCTTCAATGCATAAAGTGTAGATGAGGGGGAAAGATGGCAGCCTGCTCTAGTTTCATTACTTATACCAAACACAAAGGAGTATAAGTCATTCATCATGACCGAAGAAGATGGAGTAAGGTACTGTGCCTGAATACCCTGAAAAAATTGCAGAAGAAACCAGTTTTTAAGTGTCCCGGGTTTCTGGAGGAAAACGAGTCTCCAAAGCTAAGTAACAGCAGCAAATTGAGGGGCACATATACTTGGTATACTATGACTTTCTGGGGGCAACAGTGACATACCATTACTTTCTGGGGGCAACAGTGGCATACTATGAATTTCTGGGGGCAACAGTGGCATACTATGAATTTCTGGGGTTAACTGTGGCATAGTAAAAATTTCTGGGGGCAATAGTGGCATACTATGAGTTGGGGGAACAGTTATGAGGCATATGATGTGATCTGGGGCACTACTGTGCAGCATAATTTTTTTTGCTGGTCCCGTTACAGTTAATATGATATTATGATATAAGCCTCAAAAAATTACATATAATATATATATATATATATATATATATATATATAAATAATAGATCAAGACATCTAGATGGTGCTTAACCCAGTGTATGGATACTTTCACAAGTATATAATAAAGGTATATTATGAAATTAGATTATAACAACACCTCCACAGGTAAATGTGTGGCAGCCAATCTTCACAGACGTATGGTTAGTCCGGAAACAAATAGCAATACAGATATAGAAGGAAGACGCAAGCGCCCTTTTTAATGTGTGTTCATGAGGTAAAATTACCTCACGAAAATGAGTTTGAGCCCTCAACTCGTAAATTTAGCCTTTACTACCCCTCCCAAGGGGAGATGATGGAAGTTAACTGACTTCACTATTCTAATTTTTTTGTCAAATAATGTCAGTATACCAAATTTCAGGTCAATTGGATGAGTCCTTTCTGAGAAAATAGTTTTTTCCACACACACACACGCCGCTAGGCTTTTACTTTTATATATTAGACAATGCTAAGAATTTAGTAGGTCAGTGTATAACTCCGCCCAGCAGGTGGCGCTGCAGCTTGTTGTTTTTTTTCCACACAGACTAACACACGCCGCTAGGCTTTTATATTAAATATATATATATATATATATATATATATATATATATATATATATATATATATATATACACACACACACAAGTTAACCCGTGCATGATACTCATGCATTCTAGTCAAATCAAGCTACTTAAGGTGCTAAAAAGGTTCTTGTCATACATTTGGGCCATAGCCCAGGCCTCCTCAGGGGAAGAGCATTACTTCCCGACGCAAGTGCCCTTTTTTAACGTGGTTTTGTCCACATGTCACCACCTCATCATTCTTCTCCATCACCTCATCCTTCATTTTCATCGCCACATCTATCCAGATGTCTATCCAGACACAGGGATCTCTCTCAGCGGTCCTGAGTATCACACTCCTCTCGCTCTGTCACCCCTGGCAACCACCAACCACTCCCAACCGTCACTTCTCCTTCAAGAAATATATATATATTTTTTTTAAAATCTTTATAAAAACTTTTAACAATTAACAAATTAAATTAACAAATTAAAAACATCTTAGTATACCAAATTTCAGCCCTTTCTGAATTTTTTTTCCACACACACTAAGAATTTAGTAGGTCAGTGTATAACTCCGCCCAGCAGGTGGCGCTGCAGCTTGGTTTTATTTTTTCCACACACACAGACAAACACACGCCACTAAGCATTTATATTTATATATATATATATATATATATATATATACATATACATATATACATATACACACAGGGCCGCCGAAAGGTGGGGCGGCTACAAATAGCCCAAACCTGCCTGGGGCCCCACTGAAGACATATCTTTAAAAATAAAATAAAAAAGTTAAACTTTTTTATTTTCCTTGTGGGTGTCGCTTACGCGCACGGACCCACGAGTGCAGGGGGGGATCGGTAGTGGCTAAATCCCCTTCAGCTCAGGTACCTTCAGACGCCAGGTCATGTGACTGCAGCGATCACATGGTACTCAGTGCGGGCGGGCTGCTGGATATCTTCCCATCCTGTGTGCTGTGCAGTGAAGAATAAGGTAAGAAGAAGGTGTGCTGGCGAGGTGGCATGTATGACTATAGCTGCTGGGCAGAGAGGGGGCATGTGTGACTATAGCTGCTGGGCAGAGGGCGGCACGTGAGTAATGCACTTTTCTGTAAGATCTAGTGCTTTTCACTTGCTAGACACGCCACCAATTGTACGACCACTTGCAGTGTTGCACAACACGTTTTTGCCATGCTCAACTATAAGGGGAGCCCCATGAAGTTGCTTACCGGAACCAAATTTCTCTAGGCAGCCCTGTATATATATATCCCTAAGGGATATACATCCCTTAGGATGTAAGCTCGCTTGAGCAGGGCCCTCTTCCCTCCTGTCTCCTTACCCGTTCTTCTGCTCCGTGTCTATTGCATCTGCCTGCCTGGAGTTTCTGAAGTATTGGTACTTTTGTTTATTGTTCTGTACTGTTATACCCTGTATAGTCTACTGTTTGTACTATGTGCGGCGCTGCGGAAACCTTGTGGCGCCTAACAAATAAATGATGATAATAATAATACATACACACCCAACTAGCACACCTGGGCTTGACTAAATTTTAGCCAGCACTCTGATAGAAAAAGCTTGCCAACCGCTGTCTTAGCGAATAGCTTGTCCTCCGTGTTTGGGCAAGGAGATGGGATGATAGTTTGCACAAACTGTTGGGTCCGTGTTAGGTTTGGGGATAACTCATCCCAGTGGAACATTCCTCTCTGATGAACAAAGTTAAAAGTAGAAAGCGGAAGTGGGAACAAAATATTTGAGAAGGTTCTGTAGTACGAGATGGTAAAGTCATCAGGGCCAGGAGTTGTATTATTATTGTTTATTTGTGAGGTGCCACAAAGGGTTCGCAGCACTGTACATACAGCATAGGAGAACAGTACAGGGTGACAGTACACAGCATACAGGCAGTACACAAGTGCAAAAAAGTACAAAAAGGTGCAAAAAGCACAAAAATTGGATTCACAGGCAAAGAGGTAAAAGTGTCTACCAGAGCACAGATAGAGTGGGAAGGGAGGGAGTAGGGGAGTGTTGGAAGGATGCTGAACCTGTGCCCACAGGTGTGGGCGCACAAACAAGATCAGCGCCAAGATGGAGAAGCAAAGGTAAATAATAAGAGGTGAGACAGCGACAGGGGACGAGTGACGAAAAGGAGAAAAGAAGGGGGAGGGGGGAAAGGTAAACAGAAGGATGAGGACAACAGGATAGATTGTAAGCTCCCTTGAGCAGGGCCCTCTAAGGGTGAGGAGAGACTGACAAGAAACATAGAGGGGGAAGATATGATAAAGAGACAAGAACTCAAAGGGAAGAGGTGAACGTGAGGAAGAGGGAGCGGGGGAGGAATGAGGGGGTGGTAAAGTATGGTAGGTGTAGAAGGATAGTGAAGAGCGTTGTAGGAGGGCAGGGTCAGATGGAAGAAGGATAGGCTAATCTGAACAGATGGGTTTTGAAGGGTGTTTTGAAGTTAGGCAGCCTGGGGGAAAGCCAGGGGGAGGTCGTTTCAGAGAAGGGAGGCAGTACGGAAGAAATAAGTTTGCAGGCGTGAGAAGTGGTGATCAGATGGATGGTGAGGTGGCAGTCGTTGGAAGAACATAGAGGGCGATAAGGAGTATGAGTTGAGATAAGACTGGAGAGATAAGGAGCAGTGGAGTTAGAGAGGGCTTTGTAGGTGAGGGTGAGGAGTTTTAAGAGCCTCTTTCACTTCCTCTTCAGTTATATCGGAATTAATATTAGCCGCCAAAGTCCCATCCAGTTTAGGTAGATTGCAATCAGTCAGGTACTGATTTATAACTGCAGGTGAGGAAGGTGAAAGTGATGCACTTTCTTGCAAATTGTAGAGAATCATAAAAACACTGGAAGGAGTCATTAATGACCATTGGATCATAACCAAGTTTCCCTCTCTTGACCTGTACAGCCATGTTCGCAAGCATAGTGTCCGATTTATGATTTTTTTCATAAAATTTCTGGTTTAACCAGCGAAGGGCCCATTCAGTTTTTTCTGCCAGGAGTGATTGAATTTCAACCCTAACAGAAAGGATTTGCTTGTATACAGTCTGAATGAGTCTGCTTAAGGATAAGCTCAAGCTGCTGTATTTTAACAGTAAGGGAGTTTGGTCTTTGGGTCTGCTGTTTCTTACGAAACAAAGCATACTTGATAATATTACCCCTAATGACTAACTTGTGAGCTTTCCACACAGTGGGGAGTATGGAATCTGGAGTCAAATTTATAGTAAAATATTCTAGAATTTGAGCTGATAGTTGCTTTTTGAATTGAGGAATCTTGAGCAAGGAGTCATTTAGGGCTAGATTTACTAAACTGCGGGTTTGAAAAAGTGGGGATGTTGCCTATAGCAACCAATCATATTCTAGCTGTCATTTTGTAGAAGGTGCTAAATAAATGAAAGCTAGAATTTGATTGGTTGCTATAGGCAACATCCCCACTTTTTCAAACCCCCAGCTTAGTAAATCTAGCCCTTAGTCTCCTAGAGGAATAAACTCTACAATTGTTCAGGAGAGCAAACATAGCCTTGACGACAGAGTGGTCAGACCAAGAGTTAGGGAAAATATCAGTTTGCGTAAGAATTGAATAGCCTTACTGCAGCCCATTACCATCAATCCTAGAATAAGTAAAAATGTATAATCCCCAGATGAGGGATTATAAGCTCTCCAGGGGGTAAATTTATCAAGCTGCGATGTTTGAAAAAGTGGAGATGTTGCCTATAGCAACCAATCAGAGCCTAGCTGTCATTTTGTATAATGTACAAAATACATAACTAGAATCTCATTGGTTGCTATAGGCAACATCTCCACTTTTTTAAAACCCACAGCTTGATAATTTTATCAAGCCGAGTTACTTCCCTTGGCAATAAGGGAGACAAAAATAAAAGACATGATACACCATTTGAATACTTAGCATCTTATAAAGGAGAAATAGAGGGAAAAAAAAATAGACCAATGTTGCTGTGAGTGCAGGGTAATGAGGGATGATGACAGGGATTGGACTGGAGTGAGGAGGTAAGTGGGAGAATGCAGTCACAGTACAGACCATTTGGGCTCAGGGTGTGGGAAGGTAAACTAGTGTAACTACAACTGTAACTATAATGAGAGCTTGAAGTCTCCCCTCTCACAGTTCCCAAATTAAGGGGGGCGAGGCTGAGCCAGAACACCTGGAAACATAGAACAAAGTATATTAAAAGCATCATACAACATAATAGTAAATCAACAAAACATTTTAAAAATAATAACGGACAACAAGTTAAACAGAAAAGTGAAAAATTACAGACATTGAGTCACTGTGTTATCCAAAAAATTAAAGTGGACAAAGACCCAAGATCTCCCACCAGGTGTCCAGAGACTGTGCTAATAGGACAGACATAGCTGCCATGTCGTAAGTCTCAGACAATCCTGAGCACCGGCAAGGAGCCAGGAACCCGTCTTCATGTGAATGAATATAGGACTGACTGTATAGAAGATTCTATATGGCAAATGTACGGTCTAAAAAATTATGGCGATCAATTAAAAGGGGGCTTCACTGTAGGACCGGTCTCAGCCAGGACAGGACAATTCAGATTGGTGCCCCAAGATAAGACTCTGCTGACGTCAGGATCTTAGTCCGCACCAGAGGGGCCCATATTGACCACAATTGATTAAGATGGAGAAAGCTACTTCAGTCTCTAACATTGGGAGGTCTGTTCCAGTGCTATATGGCCCAGGTCGAGTGTCAGGAGCGAATCTCTGCCTTCATTGGGGTCCCGGATAGCAATTTCATGGGTCCCTGCCTCCACGAAAAGGAAAGCACCAATTATACCTGTAGCTGTGCTGTTGCAGTGTTCTCGTCACCTCCCACATGACAATCGTAGAAGGCACCAAGTCTTGGAACGTCTGGATCTTGAATTCTTCAAAGAAGATGTACGGAGAGTTTCTACACACAGTAACTCAGCTGTCCTTGGTATTAAAAGGTAGAAATTTGAGAACAACATCCCTAGGTGGGTCAGAGTCTTTCGGTTTACAGCACAAGGCCATATGTGCACGCCCAATTTGGATCTCATGACTGGATAAGTCAGGCAGAAGGGATTGAAAAAGACGGATCAGATATGGCTTCAGGTGTTGGGTGGTCAACCGTTTCAGGAACATTATGAACTCTGAGGTTGTTCTGTCACTCCCTATTCTCAAGATCTTCGGCTTTATCCTTAAAGAACGCCAGTTCTCTATTTAAGTAATCAATGTCCTGAGTTGCTTCATATAGCGTTTTAACATTTGAGTCCACTTTATGTTCAATAGATGCAGTTCATTTAGTAAGCATGGCGATTTTGCCTCTTAAATCATCCAATAATTTCTGACATTCAACCGTGAATGAGTTGCCTAGATAGTAGCCAATGCGTCCATAGTATCCATCAGCACAGCAGATGATGCTGGAGAAGAAGGGGGGATGATATGGTGAGTGCAGGAGACTTCTGTCGCGTTATATGTTGGAGTATCCCTGATTACATTCTCCTTTTAGTTTTGGAACTATTTTTCCTCATGATGGGTGGTGGATGACCAATTGATTGCTTGGCAGTGAAAGTGTTTCCGGATGGACTGAGCCAGGTAGCGTTATCTTCTAGGCATATAGAAGGTAAGACGTATGTTTATGGCGTGGGATTTGGAAAGCACAAAGAGGAAATGTTGCAAGAATTGTCACATTGCACACATAGATGTCCCCAGGGGCAGCATTTGGGGGCGCTGGTAAATACAGGAGCTAGTTGTAAGTCCCATAGGAGTAGATAGTATGCCTACTTTATAGTGCTTACCGATAAGGCTTGAGAAAAAATAAAGAATATGTAGAAATTCAGCCTCCGAGCACCCCGCTGGGTACAAAACAGCTCCCTGGTGCACTGGAAACTCTGTGTAGTGCAACACCCTAGCACTGTTGAGGGCACTGGACTTGTGATTGGGCAGAGATAAATATCCAGGACAATATATTGGCAAATAACTGTTCAATTAACTGGGGGCTGTGGTCTCACATGTAGGTCAATACAAGTCAGGCTCACTATAGAGCAGGGGAGCCACAGATCATAAAACAGCCACAGGGTGGTAGTAGAGTCCAATTTCAGTATAACCAGCACACTAATAGCCCAGGAGTAGTTCCCTTGTCGGATAATGCACTGTACAGAGGTTTGGGTAGGCAGTTTAATACTGTGGGGAAGGTCAATCCCTGTATTATCAGTATGCTGTGGCAATAATTAAGATATTGATGACTGCTGTGTAAATGTCCTGTACAGCATGAGGCAGAATCAGGGCCATAAATACAGGAACCAAGCCTGTAGTGTGCAGTAACAGGACGCAGGTGGGCCCAATGCAATGTCTCAAGAGAAGGCTACAGTTAAGAAGTATAGCCCACTTCAGCCCTAGCACCTCAGATGTAAATGCAGCCCAGGAGCGCGAGAGGAGCGACCAGGCACTCGAAGTGAAACAGCAGCTTTGCAATCCAATCGACCCAGTTCAGAGAACAGTGCGCTTCCCTGCAGCCCACCATCCGCAATGGCTCAGAAGATAAATGGAGTCCGTGCGGGTATGTATAACTCCTGCGCAGGGGCCGTATGGTATTAGTGTTCTGGAGGGACCAGGCCACAGATCGAGTCCTGTGCGATGCAGGAGCAGGCACCCCAGTAATGTTGATCAAAGAGTCTGCTGCATACCCCAGATGCGCTGTACACTCAGTTGACCTAGCTAAGGACAGAATGTTTAGAGGGGTGTCATGCCAAGATTTCAGGGAGTATAGCTGGAGCTCCTCAAAGCCACCTCAGCAAGACATGGACGCCAAACCACGCCCCCCTGAATTCTCCTTTTCAACCACTGGACTTGGTGGAGCTCAGGTTCGTGACTTGCAAAGTGTTTTTCCTACTCGTCATTGCTTCTGCGAGGATGGTTTTGCAACTTGGTGCTCTTTCCTGCCATATGCCTTATCTGCTGCTTCATGATGACAGACTGTGTTGCGCACAGTTCCCTCTTTGCAGCCCAAGGTTGTTTCCATCTTCCACCTCAAAAGGAGATTGTGGTTCCGATTGTCCAGGAGGAGACTGCCTCTTCAGATTTGGGTTCTTTGGCTCTATTGGATGTTGTCCCTGCTCAATGGATTTATGTAGATAGAATGTTCGCTGTGTGGCGGACGGCTTTTCTTTGTACGAGGCTCAAAAGAGGGGTTGGCTGGCTACAAAACAAACCATCGCCAGGTGGATTACACCCACCACTAAGCAGGCTTATGTTAGTCATGATCGCCCAGTGCCTGGTCATGTCGCCGTGCATAACAATTGCTTTGTGAGGGACTCTTGGGCTGAAGGAATCAGCTCTAACGGGCAGCCACCTGGTCTTCTGTCCACACCCTTGCCCATCTTTATCGCTTAATATTTTTACCTCCCCTGGCGCAAGTTTTGGCTGTTTGATTTTGTGTGCCAGGTTGACAGAGTTCTCCCTCCTTTACGAGGCTGCTTTAGAACGTCCCCATGGTATCAGTGTGCCCCAGATAGGCTAAAAAAGAATAGAGTATTTTTATTCTTACATAAATCCTTTTCTCTAATTCCATCTGAGGGGCATTGCATTCCCTTCCTTTGTGCTCTTCTGCTGTTTGCCTGTTGTTTCTGGTCCCCTTCTTTCGGGCTTTTCAATTACACTGTGGAGCTACAGGGGTTGCAGAGGGGAGGAGTTCTGTCAGCCGTTACATTGAAGTTAGTTAACAATTTAAGCGCCAACTCCTAGTCCCCTGATACAACCCCATAGTAGCAATGTCCCCAAGATGGAATCAGAAAAAAGGATTTATATTAAGTATAAAAATCCTCATTACATATTAAACTTCCCAGCGCTGAAGCACATTTCAAGATGGAATAGCAATGGACCTGGCCACATCACCATTAAAAAGTGCCTTTTCACATACTTTCATGTATTTTCCAAGGACATGTTTGTGAACAAACTCTAGGGGTTACTCAAAGACCTCATCTTGAGTACTGATACAGTTCTAGAAACACTATATCCAAAAGGACATCAATAAAATTTAAAATTAGAAAAGACTGAACATGTATTGTTTAGATGAGAGAAGGGACAGAGGTAGTATGATAGAAATAATTAAGTACATCAAAGCTATTAATAGAATGCTGGACAGGGACACAGTTTGAAATTGGAGGAAGACTAAAAGGTAACATTCTGAAGAACTTTTTATTAGAGGGGGTTATCAATTGGGACAGATCCCCAGCAGTTGAAGTGGAGACTCATACAGTAGTAGAATTGTAGAATACATGGACAAACATATAGTTCTATGGGGCATATTCAATTGACAGCGGGATCGCCGAAAATCCCACGCTCAAAAAATATTACCGTTAATACGGTAATATCTCGCGAGTAAATTACTGTATTAATGGTTTTCCGGCACAGGATTACCGTAATAACGATAATATTTTTTGAGCGCAGGATTTTCGGCGATCCCGCAGTCAATTGAATATGCCTCTAAGAGTTAGATCTAAAATATTTTAAATTAAAAAAAGTTAGATAAAAAAAAAACAAAAAAAACCCCGACTAGATGGACCTGTAAAATTCAATGTACTCACACTGCCCAACTCTTCCCTCTGGCCAATGCAAATTTCTGCTCTTATGTGAATTAAATTCTCTTTGTCAAATGTAGGAGCACAGCACTAGGAAAAAGGTTTTGCCATTTTGCCTCAGCTGTTTTACACTTTGTAAATATATACATAAAAGATAACTAGAATTGTCTAAGTAATAGATTTTCTTTAGGGTGTGTTGTTTTTAACAGTAGCAATGTTATTGCACATGTTGCTCTAATTAATCATAGTCATCATCGGCTATTTATATAGCGCCACTAATTCTGCAGCGCTGTGCTCACATCAGTCTCTGTCCCATTGGAGCTTACAGTCTAAATACCCTAACATATACACACACACAGAAAGACTAGGGTCAATTTGATAACAGCCAGGTAACCTGCCAGTATATTTTTGGAACGTGGGAGGAAACCGGAGCAACCAGGGAAAACCCACACAAACACGTGGAGAACTTACAAACTCCAAACAGCTAAGGCCATGGTTGGATATAGAATTTATGATCCTAGTGCTGTATGGCAGAAGTGTTAACCACTAAGCCACCGTACTGCCCCAATAATTATTATATATTCAGGTGTTCTGGACTACTGAAATTTTTCAATTTAATGAAACACTATTGCTGTTCTTTACAACACAATGTGATAGTCTAATAAATAAGAGAGATAAAAGGTTATGTCCACACAGATGTAAAACTGATGTAAAAGTGGGTAATACTATATAGGTAAAGGATTAGGCTTGTAGTCACAGTCTGTTTGACAATCACAAGTGGTGCATTGCCCTGTACTGCAATCTCCAGATGTGCAATGCAACCTAAAAGACCACTACATACACAATCACTATGAGAACTGCATTGTCAGTATGCAAAGCACTTTTTTTTTTTTCATACACTGTACAAAACAAAATTACATAATTGTGCATTCAGAACTGTGTTAATAATTGTACACGAAGTTTAGACAACGTGTTCCTCAATGATCTACAGATTGCTATTAACAGCTCCATTCAAGTTCAGGGCAATGCACCATAAGCAGATTGCCACAGAGTGTGTAGCAGTTCAGTCAATAGGGATTTTTAATAGTGCTGTTTTCTTTCATTCTTTGATGCAATCAATAAAACATGTGGCAAATATCTATGCAAAGAAATTTAGTACAGTTTGTTATAAGGTAGTGAAAAATACCAAAATGGTGTTTCTCCTGAAAGATGGCCCCACCCCACCTACCGAGGCCGGTGGATGCCCTCGACCCCTTTCATTTTGTAACTTCTACCTCAGTCCAAGAGGCAATTGAATGTTAACCTCTATTACCAAGTATGGCGGCTAGCTTAGTGGAATGAATCTTTTTTTTATTTGAAGTCTTTCAGGGAATGAAATCTATATTGGCATTAAACTAAGACATTACATATTTATTTGCTGAATTATTCTGCTGAATAAGACAAGGGTATTCTGATTTCTTAGAATTGCTTATTAAAATCAATAACATTTTCAATCATATTTAACAATGTTTTGGCTAGAAGACACTGAGATTGTGCATGAAGTGAAATTTTATCTAAAATATAACTCTCATCCATGTTAAGGAATGCAAATATGAAAAAGGGTAGGGTTGATTGAGAAGATTAAATCTAAATCACTTGTTGACAATTGTATGCATGCACTGCAGTGGTCCAAGTGCAAATATAGAAGTGGCGGTATGAAAAATGTAATGGGAATGTAAGTGAATGGAATTTGATAGTTGTACACTGAAGGCAGTAGGAGAAATGGCGGTATATGGCATACCACCTTAAACACCCCAACCAATAGTAACTTGCTAACTTTAAAGGGACTATAACAATGAAATTAAAATGTCATCTCTACAGGAAACTATGTTAAAATACTAGAGCTACAAGCACACACCATTATGTAGATAAAAACCTCATTTTATTATTAACCATTCATAGTTGAGGTTTCATACATAAGCTGGCTGGTTATCCATAAATTAAACACTACAAAAAGGCTCATTCAACTTTTGGCTCTCCACTCTTGCTTGCATGACATGATCTGCCAACTAGCGGACATGCATGGAGGACTTTTAGTTCACAACACTGCTCTTGAGCAATGGTATATAAGACTTTCATTAGGAAGACTGCATGCAGATTTCAGTTACATCAACCAAATTTAATAAAATTAAAAAGGTATACAATCATGACATTACAATAAGAACGTGAAGTGAGGGGTGGGTTATTATGGGTGAAAATAAATATTTGAATCATGATTTCCCTTGTCCTATAATCTGCAAAATATTGTTACTGGTTCATGACATCAGAATTAATAAAATAATAACACTTCATCTGCTGATATGTGTTCCCTGGGCCAACTGCTGCTCACCACCACTATAATCACATCAAAAATAGGCACTCTCTTTCCCTATAATTCTGCCTACCAGATTTATAAGTAGAAAAGATCTATTTTCATATCACCCCCTTATGAACAGCTTTGGCTATAGAAAATTTTAAAGAAACACAGTGTGCAAATATAGATATCTGGTTTATGGAAACAGTATGGCTACAAATACCTACTGTAAACACTTTGAAGAAAACTTTATTGCAAAGTACCAAACTGCATGTAAAAGTTTCAGCTGAAATAATTACACTTGGGATTTATTCAATATTTACAGTTTTCACTATACAATGGATACATTGATTTAGTTATGAACATGTTACATAACCAATAATCAAGCAGCATGGCATATGCATTTGCAGACTCACCTGACAAAATGAGTTTTCATTAGTGTAAGAATGTTAATAAAATTAGTATGTTTCACCTGAACATTGCAAGTCCTTTTGAAAATGGTCTTAACTTTCACAAAAATAGCTTAGTACAAAATGCACTGCAGAAATCTGAAAGGAAAATCAGCAAAGATTTTGATATAACAATTATTTACTTTTTAGGGAAATGAATCTGCAAAATAACTTTCTCCATTTGTAAAGGAATACATATTTACACACACAACAGAATTTGAAGTAGATGTAATTACGTTTGTGTATTGGAATAGCTCAGGATCTCACTTGGCTGATATGAATCGAAAGGAAGATTTTGATGGTTTTAAATGATCAAATTTTAAATTTATACAAACCATGTGAGGGATAATGCTATAGTATACGTTATAGATCAAGTTAGGCAAGTCTCCTCAAATTGTTGAAAAACTACATTTCCCAGCATGAAAGAAACAAAAAAGAAAAAAGGCCACTTTTTGGTACCAACATTAAGTAGCTACATCATGTAAATATTTGCAATTTTCAGTGATGGTAATGTATAGAAATTCAGCATGTGCTGTAATGCACAAACTATTAGCTTACAATAATTAAATATATGCAAACAATAAAATTAAAATGATTATTATTGTTCTGAATAAATGGATTTTTATTTGCTAGTATTTTAGTTAGTTAGCTAATTGAACAGCTGACATATCAGCTACATGAAAAAATATTTTTCAGTTCACCAAATGATTTGTATTTCACTAGTGAAAGGCTATGGAATGATAATGACATAGAGGCTATTTTGGTTCAGCATTCGCTACAAAAGTAACTAAGTTAGATGGGGTTTTTTGAAAATTTTTAATGAAAAGACACCGCTGTAGACAAAATGTCTCGAGTTCTCCAAAGTCTCCAAGATTAACAGCTCAATTAACATCACATAATAAAAGAAGTGTCCTTGTTAGGTCTTCTTCAATATGTTTCTTGGTAAAGAGAGGTTTACCAGGCAGAGGCTGGTGTGTGAACATTGTTTGGCAGAGATTTTAGGCATGAGTTACTTCTTGTTCCGTTAGCAGGATGTACAGGCACAGTACTATTTTGAGATGGTGAGTTTTGGTAATGTTTCTTAATAATGCATTCTTCAGCTGTGTCCGATGACGGGGGTGCAGTATTGTTCTCAAGTCCAAGAACTTCACAAACTGCCGGAGTTAAATCCTATATGATAAAAATAACATGCATTTAAATAATGATGTAAATATGTTACAGTTTGAGGAGCCAACTTTTACATGTGCAAATTGTTTGTGTTCCTTACTCCATAAAACCAATGCTTGCTGCATTTTGCAGCGGTTATAAAAGTTGTCAATATGAAGCCCTTAGATGCACAACGTAGGCATACCTCGAACTTTAAAAACAGTTCAACAGATTCACATAAAACAGATTTATTTATTTATTATTAATATGTTGTGAAACATTAAACATGCCACTATAAAGGGAATGTGTCATTGGGGTTTCATGTGTAGTTTTTTTTTAACTTGATATAACAGTACTGTACAATAACCAATTGCCAGGTTCTCAACAAAGTACACTCAACATAGAAATCTCTTAACTGTCCTCTGCTCTACATCAGCTCATTTTTAACTTTGCTTTGCTTGGTTATGTGTGTATGTCTATACACACACACATATAATATAATCAAGCATAGCAGGGTTAAAAATGAGATGTAGAAGTCGGGAGTGCTTGGTGCACCATGTAATAATGTTACAATAACTTGTTGTACCACACAGTCTCTGACATTCCCTTCCATTTTAAATGCTTTTACAGTGCTCCTTACATTGACTGAGGGGGGAACTCTAAGTGTAATATATTATAGGTAACATGCAAGGTAGCAACTATTTACTTTTTTCTGGTAAGAAATTTTGTATATATTTATGTGTGTGTGTGTGTGTGTGTGTGTGTGTGTGTGTGTGTGTGTGTGTGTGTGTGTGTGTGTGTGTGTGTGTGTGTGTGTATATATGTGTGCGTGTGTGTGTATATGGTTTTGTGACTTAGAAAGTGACAATTGTCAATGACACTCTTCTCCACCAACTTTAGGCATGAGAAAATGCTAGTCAATATATGGATGGAAGAGCAGACCTAGAACATTACAATAAATAGTGGGAGAGGGTAGCATAAAATGTTTGGCTATGATCGGGAGAAGATGCCATGTGGTTAATGATCACTGCTCACAACCAGTTTACCATAACATTACAGTTCTATAAGTATTGCAATTTTTCTGCATAATTCCGTTTAATTTATTCTCTGCATATTCTCATTATTAATTACACAGTCACATAATCATAATATTAACCTTTATATGAAAAAAAAAAAAAAAAAAAAAAAGCCCTGGGGCTCTACCAAGTTAAAATGTTCTTGTTCCTGCAAAATGAGAATGTTTCAGTTAAAATGATAAAGGTCATGCATAGTACATTGTAATACCTTGCATTTCATCATCTGTAAAGAGATTGCTTCTGCTTTACATAGAACATCATTTACATCGAGCTTCATGGAAAGTTCATTGATGTGCTAAAAAAGAAAAAAGACAGAAAACAGAAGTTTTTGGAGAGAATTTTGTATACCAAGTATGTAAAATACATGTATTAGGGTTTGAGGGAAAACTCACATGTGAAGGCTTCAAATCAAAATGTACTGTAGATCAATATAAGCTAAGGACAATAGTGATTTGGATGGGTGTACAACACACAAGGGATGGTACGTGTGAATTGACCTGTTTGAGTGAAATGGCTGAACAGAGAGATTTTACAGGTTTGGTTGTGACACACTGTCTACCAATGGTTGTGAAACATACCTGTGCCCAGGGTATGTTGTGTATACATGACAACATAATTCACACATTTAATGTAGTTTGTGGAGGAAGGTAACAGTGAGATTGCAAAACTTGTCGGGGTGGTCAATTTATAAAGAGACACTTGTACTACAAATGGGAAGTGTGTGCGCTGATTTATAGGATCTGGCTGGTGATATATTGTACAGGAAATGGCAGATGGTATAAGAAATGGGAACTGACTCTAAGGTCTTGCAGAATCTATATTTATTACATTCCTATACTTGAAGCAATCCTTATTAGAGTGTAGCAGGGTCCTTAGTTTGTTTCAAGTTCTGGTCTTGCATTGTAAGCACTGTATAATTTCAATGTGCATTGCTGTTGATTATGATGAACCTTTCTAAATAAAAACAAATCTTTATATAAATAAATATATATATATAGTCTACTAATAAGTCACTATTTGTCTTCACCATATACCAATTTTTTCCTTCAGAATTCCAACATCCCTTTAATACATTAACAAAAATACACCTACAAGCCTTTAATAGAAGTACTACATGAAACAAACATGAATAGCAGTACTATATGAATACACAAAGTACATGTTTAACATACATATATAATACCGTATTTTCCAAACAGGGACAGGCAGGCATGTTACCGACAACCCATATCATTACACCTTACAGTGCATTATAGAACAAACACATATATAAAATACATGAAACCAAAAAGATAGGACAGATAAAGTAAAGTCACTACTTCCTCACATACAGAGAGTATGAATAGGAAAACACACACCAATGCAAAGAATACAGCATTAGCTAAAGCGGCGGTTCCCAAACTGTGCGCCGCGGCCCCCAGGGGTGCCGCGGCGCTGTCTCAGGGGTGCCGCGGGCCAGCCATAAAAAAACCAAACAGAAACACTTACCAATCTGCGCGGCGCCGGGACCCAGCATCCTCCTCTCTCACGCAGCTGTCATATCAGTGACAGCTGCTGCGTGAGAGAAGAGGATGCTGGGTCCCGGCGCCGCGCAGACTGGTAAGTGTTTCTGTTTGGTTTTTTTATGGCTGGCGCGCGGCAGAGGGGGCAAATTGAGAGAGGGCAGAGGAGAGAAACAGAGGAGAGTGACAGCGTGACAGGAGGGGGACAGAGGAGAGTGGCAGCGTGACAGGAGGGGGACAGAGGAGAGTGGCAGCGTGACAGGAGGGGGACCGAGGAGAGTGGCAGCGTGACAGGAGGGGGACCGAGGAGAGTGGCAGCGTGACAGGAGGGGGACCGAGGAGAGTGGCAGCGTGACAGGAGGGGGACCGAGGAGAGTGGCAGCGTGACAGGAGGGGGACCGAGGAGAGTGGCAGCGTGACAGGAGGGGGACCGAGGAGAGTGGCAGCGTGACAGGAGGGGGACCGAGGAGAGTGGCAGCGTGACAGGAGGGGGACCGAGGAGAGTGGCAGCGTGACAGGAGGGGGACCGAGGAGAGTGGCAGCGTGACAGGAGGGGGACCGAGGAGAGTGGCAGCGTGACAGGAGGGGGACCGAGGAGAGTGGCAGCGTGACAGGAGGGGGACCGAGGAGAGTGGCAGCGTGACAGGAGGGGGACCGAGGAGAGTGGCAGCGTGACAGGAGGGGGACAGAGGAGAGTGGCAGCGTGACAGGAGGGGGACAGAGGAGAGTGGCAGCGTGACAGGAGGGAGACAGAGGAGAGTGGCAGCGTGACAGGAGGGGGACAGAGGAGAGTGGCAGCGTGACAGGAGGGGGACAGAGGAGAGTGACAGCGTGACAGGAGGGGGACAGAGGAGAGTGACAGCGTGACAGGATGGGATAGCGTGGCAGAGGAGCTGGGACAGCGTGAGAGAGGGCAGAGGAGGGGGACAGAGGAGCTGGGACAGCGTGACAGAGGAGCTGGGACAGCGTGACAGAGGAGCTGGGACAGCGTGACAGAGGAGCTGGGACAGCGTGACAGAGGGGCAGAGGATCTGGGACAGCGTGACAGAGGGGCAGAGGAGCTGGGACAGCGTGACAGAGGGGCAGAGGAGCTGGGACAGCGTGACAGAGGGGCAGAGGAGCTGGGACAGCGTGACAGAGGGGCAGAGGAGCTGGGACAGCGTGACAGAGGGGCAGAGGAGCTGGGACAGCGTGACAGAGGGGCAGAGGAGCTGGGACAGCGTGACAGAGGGGCAGAGGAGCTGGGACAGCGTGACAGAGGGCAGAGGAGGGGGGACAGCGTGACAGAGGGCAGAGGGGGCAGTGGGAGAGAGGGCAGAGTGTCTGGATGCAGTGGGGGTAGAGTGTCTGGATGAAGAGGGGGCATTTTTGCATACAACTAAATAAGCATTTCTGTCCTGACCTAAATACTTATTACAATTTTTTGACCCAACTACTTCTAAAACAGGACTGCTCGGTAATTATTTTGGAGGGGTGCCTTAAAAAAATTATGGAGACTCTAAGGGTGCCGCGAACTGCAAAAGTTTGGGAACCACTGAGCTAAAGTGAAACATAACAAGATCACAAGTTAAAGTTTAGATGATTAAGTAGCATTGCTGAAACATAGACCACTTTAAATCAGTATTTTGTGCAATGCATATAAATTAAAAATGTAAAATTGTTCTGTGTAATTTTAAAATAGTTTTTTTAGTTTCTGTTATATTAAATTATTAGTAAACTGACAAACCTTTAGAATCTCATTAAAGCCATAGTTTCGCTCCATTATTTGCTTTTTCTCAGACTCCAGTATACCACAACAAATGAGCAGATGGAAATTCTGACAGGGTAGGTCTGTCCACATTACCTATAAAATTGTAAAAACAGTAACCACCTTATTAATTTTTCATGAGAAATATGTACCATTCTTCAGACAAAAATCTATGAATAACAATTAGTAATTCAGATAAAGGGCAAATCATTGGTTTTCTGTCCTTCCATCTGTTGCATTTCTTATCAAATGAAGAGGGGTGGTAATTACCTCTAAATCACATAACCATTTTGGAAGCATGAGTTACACTACTGATGCATATACAAAGATTTAATAATATTATTTCTATTTCCTGAGAAACAGAGTACTTGTGGTAAAAATCATAATGTAAAAAACTTACCTCCCACACCCGAAGAATATCATGAAAGCTAAATTCCCTTTTAAACCTGATCAGAAGCCACCGGAAACAAAAATACAGATAACCGGAGTCCTGAGATTCTAGAAAAAAATGCACACAAGAATCACTTCTTAATGATATATGCAAAATACTAGAGTTACCTTCTTTAGCTAGTCCCGATGTTGAAAAAACTGCCAACCAATATAGCTTTGATTAGGTTTATTTAACAACCTAAGACCAAACATTGGATATATAATAATTAAAATGACACGATTTATTTCCAATATAACATTAATTTAAAAATATGCAGCTTTACTTAACAACATAAATACATGATTTAGGAGCAACAATATTCGGATATTTTTCATTAGCACATCTCCATGAAATTAGCTTGTCTTAATAGGAAAGTACCTGATCAGAAAACTCTTAGTAAGATTTCACAACCCTTATCTTGTTAATCCTGCAATACTCTGTTAGCATGGTGGGTGACCCAGAAATGGTGTTGCCTACAGTGGACATCAAGACAAATCCACCAGAGCTATGGAGGAGCTACTTGGTAGATGTCTTATCTTTATGGGGAATTATTGGGGACAGGCTCTGTTTAGAATGTAACAGCAACAGGATATTTTAGCCAGATCCCAAATATCCACCCTCTAAAAGCCAGATGGACACGCGCCAATAAATGATCCAGTGACAAATTTCCCTTCAATTCCAGCTGCAATCACGTGATTTTCATGACTCAGATTTTGTGCATGATGACAGATGAGTTATGCTGCTTGAAGCAAAGACTTTGAGAAACAACACTTACCAAGGTAACTGCAAAACCCGCTGTCCAGAAGTCGCAGCAAAGTACTGAGCTGGACCAATTGTGTTTTCATCCCCTGCATTTGTTCTTCAAAGTTCTGATGCTGAATAAGAACAAATACAAATTATAGGATGCAAATTAATATACTTAAGTTAAATATTCGAACAACAGCTGCCAGCATATTATCGGATATAGTTTGCTATGTTCTCTGAGTTCACTAAGGTAGTGCTGCTCAATAACTGCTCTATGGACCTGCACCTCTCCATACCAAAACATATACTACCATAAACTTACCTATGGGGGGTATTCTATACTATTCTATATTTTATTTCTATATTATATGAGCCTAAATATACTGCCTTATATACAAACTGCATATGGAAACAATCTACAATTTTGTGTTCTCTAATCTTGCTATGTACTGTTTTCCCTACTGTACGGTGCTGCGGGGCACTGTGGCGCCTTACAAATCTACAATGATATTAATAATAATTTACCATTTGATCCATGTATGATACAAAGCACCAGAAAGCATCCACTTCATTCTCCATCACATACAGAACGGGGGAAAGCAAATCACTCATCCCCTGAACATATCCTAAAATAGAGAAAAATTATTACAGATGGCAAAAAAAAAGCAATTGACAGAGCATTGCACACAGAACACTAAGCATTACTGCAAGGTTTCTGCATGATGTTTGGGCATATAGCCCTATCCACTGTGTTGCAATTACATAAAAACACCAACAGTAAACAACAATCTAATATAGAGTCATGTAGAGCCTGCACATATCAAATCCACTGTTATGCAGATAACTTTATACTGCACTGCAATTATATGATTTGGGTATGGATGGAACATAATTTTCAATATGTAGCTTTACAATGTGAACATGTATTGAAGCTTAGAGAACACACCCTATTTCCCCAAAATCACACAGTTGAGTCTAAAACACCCCTACTCTACACTCACCCCATAGATAACTTAGTAGGCTTTGATAAGTCTTCTCTCCTTCAGCCACTTCATGTTATATGCATTATGCACAGAGACATGCCTCTAATATTTTTGATTTCTAATCTCTCATCCTTGACCTTTCTTCTCAGTGAACCACTTACATTGGTTTTAAGATATTCTCTCATTTCTATTTAACTTGGTAAGATATTACACTATCTCACAGCACTGGGTTCTTTACGTTTAAAAAAAATAAATAAAAAAATACACACTATATATATATATATCTCAATCACACACGCATACATACACACACACACACACATCATGGTGATGCACGTTTCTCTATACATAGAAAGTGGGAATACATTGTAAATAGAGGTCAAAATTGACAGGCAAATGATTATGGAGTTGTACCAGAGCCAAATGAATGAGAAATCAAGAGTCTCCTAAACTGAGCAGGTAAATGGTAGAACTGGCCACCCAACCAGATACGTGGAATAAGGTTTTACAAATGTCCCATGTTACTGATCCAGTAATTCAGACTGGGAGTCAATGAGAATCCAATCATTTAGTTTGTGATGGCCTGCACTAGTAATTGAGGGTAATTTTAACCTTTTTTTGTTGTTGTTGTCTGGCCCTTGGTTATACAATTTATTACAGGGGAGGTGGGGGGGTCATGCTACCCTTTTTTATTGACAGAGCTGATCCTATCTTAATAGGGTGCTACAATATGAGGTCCTTCTACCGATGAAAGACTAATGCTGTTAATAAAAATAATATATAATTTTAAAACAGCCTAGAGAACAATAAAACCAGCAAAATGGAGCCCTCATTATAAAAACTAGTTCAAAGAGTTGTGGGTGATGGCCAAAAAAGATAAATAAGTGCATGATTCAACATTACCTACAGAGGCTACCAGTCATGTACATTATACCATAAAAAGGTAGAAATAACCTTGGTGCAGAATAAGCCGTGGACTGTCGAACATAGATAATGGCAAAAATATCACAGTTGGTGGGAGGTGGATGAGTGATGGGATAGAGTGGAGTAGCAAGAGGAGGTTCCTCATAACTACACAGCAGCTTAGGTGGAGAGGAGTGGTTTATCAAAGACAGAGGTCCAAACAGAGATGTTTCACTGGGACTGTTGACCATTGGCTGCTCTATAACACTGACCAGAATGCCAGTCATTTTGTGGCCTCATGCATATAACTGTAAGAAACTGGTGCACAGCAAAATCTACTGCTGTGCAACTAAGTGTGAAAAGGCAGTTCAGTATCGGACTGTCTGCCAGGCATAAAACCACAATGTTTGAAAAGGGAAATATAAAAAAGTATTATTTTTTTTTTTACTTAAAGATAGACTATTTTAAACCAAGTACTTCATTTATAAAACATAAAATGATAGTGTCCATTTAATTTAATTGCTGTACTTAATCAGTTGAAAATGTAAATTGCAATGGGCTCCAAGCAGTGTTCAAGCTATGCCCCCCATCCCACATACTTTATTTTGTCTCTGATTACCAATACTCATAAATCTTTAATATCCACTCTGGATCACTAATTAAAATACTCAGCAAGCTTCACACTACAGGCAATTGCAAAAAACAGCAAGAACATTTCCAAAATTCATGGAAATATTAAGCATGAACCTCACTTCAGACTCTCTATATCAGTGTTTCTCAACTCTAGTCCTCAGGACCCCCCTAGCAGTACATATCCCCTAGCTGGAGCCCAGGTGTATTCATTGCTGACTGACACAGTGTAGCAGGTGGTATAATTATTTCACTGGTCACCTGGCAATCTTTTACTGTTAGTGGGTCCTGAGGACTGGAGTTGAGAAACACTGCTCTATATGAAACCTACCCAACTGGGTTTGAATAAAGGTCCTTGGCAACTGCACAAAATAACTGTAATATAATACACTAATTTTACAGATACCCACATTAGTGAGTATCTGGTTCCTGGCTCAGCTGCCCTTGGTTACTATTTTCACAAATCTGGTTACTCATCACTCCATAATGCTGTCAGGACCTTCCCTTCTCATTCTAAGGTGTTATGTGTTCTATAGCTTCTGGGAGAGCTGATTCTCTCATGTGCTATCCCCTTCTAATCGTACCGTGCTAAGTGTGACAGCTCACACACACACACACACATACCATAAAATATATATATATATATTTATTTGCTGCAGACAGGGTTATACACATGTATAGTAGAGCATCTGGGTTAAGGTATACTGGTTAGATTTAAGACATGTATGACAAAGCAAAAGTATAAAGTGTGATTAAATTACATGCTTTGCTAACTTCCTTTGAAAGGCAAGATGGGAGTGCCACCTGTCCATAAAGCTAAAGATAAAAACCTGTATTGTGCTACTATACATTGTGACTGATGGCAAACAGTGGCCGAGGACCATGCAGGAAAAGTACGTCTAGTCAGTGTTAGATAAATATAGACTCCAGGCAACCTATCTATATATCTATATCTATCTATCTATATATCTATATCTATATCTATATCTATATCTATATATAGATATAGATATATATACACATATATACACACACACATATATATGTATACATACACATACATACAAAATTCAAAAGCAGGATGGTCTGCACACCCTAATTTCAAAATATATTAAAAGGTGCTAGACTGCTGTGACTGAAAGTACGATACACAGTCAAAGGTGCACTATTTAAGCACTAAGACAATGTTTATACATAAGGACATATATACGTTAAACTCTGCAGTAATATAATCTCTATAATAAAACTCGAATTACTAGTACTAGTAATTTATTGTAGTTTAGAGGCACAAAATAAGGCAAGTCGCATGTTAGAAAATGATAAATTGTTAGTGTCGGTACTCTTCTGAAAGAGGTCACCTTGACGTGGTAGATGGGCATCCAGAGTTTGATCAAAATGTGTACGAAGACCCTCATATTTATTCTAGTTCTATTATAGAATTTTTATTACTGCAGAGTTTATCATACTGTATATATAGTGACCGACTCAAAATTATATAAAGACCAATGATTTGAGTCCTGACTAATAAGTGCACTATACTTATCAGTGTGTACAAATATGCATACTCAGTTGTACTATACACAGAAACTTCAAAAATTAAAAAAACAAACCTCATAAAAATTACAATTAAAATGTAGTTATTTATCTCATGTATTTGCTTTTTCAAAGCATTGCATTATATTTAAGAATCTATATTTTCTTTTCTTGCTTTAACATATGGTTTTCTGTCATGACCAGAGCAAATAAAGAAAGGAAAAGAGATGCAAGACATTACCGTCACAGCTGAACACTTTGTTACAAAGAGGAGGATTTGAATGTCAGCCTGATAATATCTCAACAATCAATTTCTCATTACAGCAGAAGTGATCTGGATAAATCATCCCAGCATGGTGTTTAACACATGGATGGCTGGAAGGCCTATGAGACACACTAGTGTATTCTTATATAATTAGCCAGTAAGCTCCTACAGCAATGGAAGTATTCACAGATGACAAACTGCATCAAAGGAAACATGCATAACATTTATGCTCCATTTTCTAAATCATTAGACCAATGCGTTAATTATGTGTAGCAACCAAATTAATAAGTAGAGAATAACACCTAGGACAAGTAACTGGGAATGTATATGGTAGACATACGTTTGTGCTATCCCTTTTGGCAGGCTATAAGCAAATTCTGTGGGTTGTGTCTGCTATACCTTGCCTGCTTCCTATCATAATTCCGTTACTCACAAAGTCTAAAATTTCGTGGCGTTCTCATCAATGTGATTTGATGTCACGCTCCGTCCACTTGTCCATTGGTCCTCCCCTCCGCAGGCTCCTGGAGGGGAGATCCAAAAAGTAGCCAAGTATGCTTTCCCGACATGCCCATACCCACAATGATGGCATAATCTGCCCCCAATGATGTCACACATATCCTTCGCCACAAGTACTGTATTGCAGAGGATTACAAAGACATTCTGGGATAAAGAAGGCTACCAATTGAACTGTACTGAGAGGTGAGCTTTGCAAGTAGAATAACTGGTATTACCATAGAAACTAAGTCCTATAGCAAGAATATTTTTTACACATTTATCCCTTAATATTTCCATTATCCAGATACAAAATTAAAGGTTTAGAGTCCTTTTTAACAAATAGATGAACCAAAAGGGATCTGCAAGGAGTCTGCATGATCTCTCTGTGTTCACATAGTTTTTTTTTCCACAATGAAAAGATATACCGGTAAGTTAATTGGCTTCTGACTAAATTGACCATGGTATGCGATTAGGGGGCAAAAATGGATGTTGCCAGATAAAATTCTAGTAAAATTCTGCAGACTATGTAAGGACCACATAAAGAACAACAACAATAATAATAATAATAATAATAATAA
Organism: Mixophyes fleayi; assembly: GCF_038048845.1. Taxonomy (NCBI): domain Eukaryota; kingdom Metazoa; phylum Chordata; class Amphibia; order Anura; family Limnodynastidae; genus Mixophyes; species Mixophyes fleayi. The sequence continues at coordinate 237,211,724 of NC_134405.1, read as the reverse complement.
TAATAATAATAATAATAATAATAATAATAAAGGGATAAAGAAGGTATAATTCAATTACCATAGTTACATCTAGGCATGATGTGTTTTTACTGTGAATAAAGCAAAGGCTCTGAAAAGCAAGGCTTTTTGTCCATTTATGGTCCTTAACAACAGGTTCTACATGTTTGTTTCCAATTGCAATATTATTTTGGAAAGTCACTTGTGTATTAAAGTGAGCTTTACCAGTACTATTTTACTGTATTAAATTAACACATGCCTTTGATAGAATGCAGCAGAAAATACATTCAGGGCCTGATTCAACAAGGAACAAAAAAATAGTACATTTATCATCGGACAGCAAGAAACTTTTCCATTTGAATACGACAATAAGTACGCTTTGGCCACACAGTATTTGCTGTATGCAGACAGACAGAATACAGTATATTGCAGATATGAATGTGTGTGTCTTGCAAAGTCCCATCAGATTGCATGGGGGAAAAAAAAAAAATGTTAAAACCTCTTAATACTAGGCTATAATCATTAACGAAAACACATTGAAAACATATTTTGTAATAATTGTTTTTATATGAAATACATACATCTGGATGTTCTTAATGCCAACTGTACATAAAATGCATTTTTACAATTTCTCTTACTTGCAAACACATGTTTTGGCATGCATACACCTCTGTCATCCTACCAATTGCCACTTACACCTGCCCTATAGCTGATGCAAGTGATATGGCTAAAAATCCCTATCAGAGACTGAATTGGACGGACGAATGTGCATCCACTCGACCTCAGCCTATCCTTCAAATCGTAGGCTGTTGGATATGTCATTTGAGGTTGAACTTGAATTGCATGCACTTGAGTTCACTGGCGTAAAATCAGCTTCTGAGAATGCGCAGAGCAATTTCAAACACAATAGCACATGTAACGAGACTTGCGTCTGAAGATAAAGGAGGACCTCAATGTTTAATGCACCATAATCTTTCAAAAGGGTCTCCTAACCTTTTTAAAATAGCCTTTAAATGTGCCAAATACTATGCAAATATGGTACAGATTTTTCTATTTGTCAGCAAAAAACACTGCTCATGTTTCCTGTTCTGCAGATTGCTGGCTTATTTGCTTTGAAGTGATGTCATGAATACATATCTCAAAATCATTAAGGTGAGACTCAGGCCATCACATCACATAATGACCGAGAACTAGTAAATTAATGGCTAAACTTGTAACATACTCTTTCAATATTATATGTCCTAATACCTATCCATTATTTGTACCATATGGCCAACGGGTTCTATAAATACTTATCAACATATTAACAGAGAAATGTTCATTAAAGATCGCCAAATATCATCAGATATTTATTAGAGATTACCTTACTAGTGCCTTGAGTCAATGAAGTTTGAATCCCTTTTTACAAGAACATGTGCAGAGTCTAGAATTTAGTAGCAGCTATGTCCGTATACTGCTATGCATGTCTTTTTTAATCTGCACCAATAGCTTTTGGTATAGTAGTTTTCTCTCCAGCACCTATTTCGAGAGTGCTCCACCCAGCTGTTTTTACTTGCCATCCAGCTCTTGGCGCACAACAGAGTCTTATTATAATAGAATAAACCATTGTTTCTCCTATTAGAATAGGCACTATGTGAGAACTACAGTCAGCAGTGTCATACCACTGACCACCAGTCTGATCAGCCCTGGCAGGTGTGGGCAATAACCTCCAAAATGTTCTTTATTATTGGAAAGTATTAAAACTGCCACCATCCGGCTGCTTCTTAAAGAACCCAGCTGGCAAAATTTTCTCGGGAGAACACTGCAGGCCGATATTACACTAGTACACATTAAACATTACTTACAAAATGTTTGATTCTCCTTACAACATGCAAACAAGGACAATTACCAACTCTTAAATGTACAAAAACAGAGAAAGACACAGTTTACATTCAGAATCTCCATCTGAACAGAATTTGTCAATTGTGACAAAATACCGCACAGATATGTTGTCAGCTATACATTTTAGAAATGGAAAAACATTGTCTGGTTATCCAATGTAATGAGGCATTAAGCACAAGTCTTTCTTATTCCAGTGTGTAAAAAACTAGTTTCATTGTCAACAAAATATTAGGTGTGACACATATCTATATACAAGCTTTGCCACTTTTGATCACTTCAGTGTCTATCATTATTCAAGGCTATAAACAAGAGTCATGCAGTTTTACAAAGGATTAATACGTTTGTTGTTCAATCATGATGGATTACAGATGCTGAATAAAGACCTAGCACTGTCCCAGCCTTGCCTAACACTGTGAAGCAAGATGAACATGCTTCACTTATCTATAGCCATGGAACAGATATCACCAGGAAACAGAAGATTGTATTAATTAAAAGAAATGAAATTTTTCCATAATAATTTAATCATCAACTTACCAAGATCAAAATCGTACATACAATATGTCATTAAAATGTCATGAAGTAAAATCAACGCTGGATTATCTTGGCCTTCATAAAACTTGTTTGTTCGGTCTGTACGATTCACATCTTTTTCTAACATGACAAATAAAGAAAATGACATTAAATATTTGAAAGAAGAACTGCTGATTTAGAACAAACCCATATCTACCAAATGCAGAGTACTGGCATACTTATATCCTAGAGCTTAGGATGACAGCTCCCCTTGATGAATGCCAGAGAGGAATGCATTACAGGACACTTCAGATCATTCAAATGGCACTGCTACATTAAGTACACCTGTATATTTTTATAAAATGCTGATCAAATATTCCAGAGATATAAGGTAGATTGACAGGCAAAAGTTACATTTGGAAAATATAACCTAAACCAATGTGAGCAACTGCGAAAGCCAATATGATATTTAATATGCTGTGTAATACTTTGTAATTTAATTACTATAAACAGAGAAAGCTTTGATATGTATTGTTTTGTTTAGGGTTGCACAGTATTGTGTTTGCATTAGCAAAACTACATTTGGGTGGAGGTGGGGATTTGAGGCATAATGCAAATGTGTCACAGACTAGTTCAAGAACAAGTAAGAGGAATAATATAGTGGCAGCCAAATAATGGGCCAAACTTTCAGAGACATCTTTAAATCCTACATCTTGGAAGCTAGCCCACAATGACCTACAAAGTGAGTGCTACCCTCTCTGTTCTATTTGAGGTTCTCAGGAGAGAAAGGGAAGAAGAAATACATTTTTTAAAAATTATTATTTATAGAAATACGCAAAACCAGTTTTGGAAGCATTCCATGGACCAAGGAAGGGTTCAGCTGAAAAAATATATATATTTATAACTAGCACGGTATCTACTCACAAAGCAATGTCCATCTAGAAAGTGATATGACATAGGGCACAAACAGACCAGGGAGTAAATGTATCAAGGTGAGAGTTTTCTGGCAGGTTTGAAAAGTGGAGATGTTGCCTATAGCAACCAATCAGATTCTAGCTATCATTTTGTAGACTGTACTAAATAAATGATAACTAGAATCGGATTGGTTTTTCAAACCCCCAGGACTGCGCTGCTCCACACAATGTAATGGTGGCTGGATCTCTCCTGTTTTCTGTTAGCATGTTTGCTATGGACCAGAAGTGATGTCACAGGTTATAATGGAAATGTTCTTTCAGCTGTACTCTTTTTCAGGCTCAACACCTGCTTGAAATGTATGCAGTCATTTAAATACACTGGGGAGGGGTTTATATAGATCTTGAAAAATTATCAATTTTACATTTTTTTGTATATTACTAATGTAGACCTATATGCATAAATAGATATTGAATGACTTATAAAATAATTCTCAATGGGTATATAGCACTAATTGTATGGCCTTGGTATGCAGATTCACCTTGTCTTTTGTCTTGTTAGGGTATTGAACACAGCACATCCCCCCTCCCAATAGTATTTGTAGTAAAAGTGGCTAAAGAGGTCTGAGTGGAGTTTGTATGTTCTCCCTGTATTTGCATGGTTTTTCTCCAGGTATTTCGGTTTCCTCCCACACTACAAAAACATACTAGTAGGTTAATTGGCTGCTGACAAAATTAACCCTAGTCTGTATGTGCGTTAAGCTATTTAGACTGTAAGCTCCAACCGAGCAGGGACTGATGTGAATGACAAAAATTCTCTGTACAGCGATGTGGAATTGGTGGCGCTATATAAATAATGATGATTACACGTGCAATCCATTATATAAAGCCCCCAGCAGTCCATTTAACAGACTGCATACACTCAAGGGGTCGAGCTTAAGAAATGCATCAGTGATGGTATGTCAAGTCCAGAGAAGACCTGCTGAACAAGAGATAGGAGAGATCCAGTCAACATTACATTGTGCGAGGGAGAGCAGCCTCAGTCTTTCTGTACTTAATGACTTGTTACAGTCTACTCTGGGTACACATTGCTATGCGAGTACATTCTCTGTATATTACATAATTACATTTAGACATTTTGTTCATTTGTTTTATGATGTGTTTCATTTGTTGTGTATGAAGATATTTTAGACATTGACTAAAGATGTTTATGGACAATAATCGCATCAGCAGGGTATATCCTTTACAAGAGAATGATCATACCACACAAACAAGGATAAACCAAAGACCAGAAGTTAGGAGATGGTTAAATGTCAAGCCTTCACAAATAGTTTTACCAAAAAAGTAACCAACTGAGTTAATTTGCTATTTTGTATTCATATTTGAGCTTACGGATTTAGGGATTTAGGGTGCGGTATTACAAGAGTATGCACAAACATTTATAGAAATAGAGCAGCACTTTTTTCCTTTAGTAAAATAAGAGGAAGCCCCTAAACTGTTAGCCCCATCCAAAGACTATGCCCCTCCATTAACCTTGCTTTAAAACAACTAAAGCTAAAAGCTCTGGATGATTGCAGGGACAACTTTAAGTGCAGGAGATCTATAGCTAGAGAGAGGAGGCACTTTGATCAGCAGTAGGAGCTGCCAATAAAGTTATTCATATGAAACATTAGGGTCAGTCCACATCAAATCAAAACAATTTTAGAAAAAATTATACCTGACATTCTCTAATTTCAATTAAATTTGGTATAATAAATGCTGCCAGGTTTGTAAAGAAAATCACCAAATCATAGGCCAATATTTACACTGGTATTTAAGTTATATGCCTATAAAGTTGCACTTCAACGAAAAATGTGCTTTTAAAGTTTTTTTAAGTTGCATTTGTAGCTCACAATTGAGCTAGAGAGTCGGACAAGCTCTCATTTTAAACCTCTTTTTATGGTCTTTCATATGATATAACATAGCAGTATGTTTCAATAAAAATTAAAAATGTAACATTTTCTTAATCAAAATTTTGATTTTCTCAAAAAGCCATATTTTTACATTTTTGAAAAACCATCTCAAAAGTTGTTCATACTATTGTTAATAAATCCCCAAAGTTTTATTTTGGGAAAGATACTCTACGTGGAAAGACACTTCATTTTTGTTGAATAGGCTCGCCTTTTACATTTCCCTGAACCACTACAAGTGTTCAGGTTAGGATTGGATGGGGTTTAATTAGTGAAGAAAGCCCCTTGGTCAATAATTTAAGCCCACCCAAACCTAACCTGTCCCTGGACCATTTGTATCACATTTGAAAAAGCGGAGTGTTTAATTACAGTGGAATAATAGCAGACAGCAGATTGGGAGCAACACTGAACTCACAAGAAGAAGCCTCAGTCACCCATCCAGGCAGAGAAGAGAAGACACAGCCCATGAGGCTGCTGCTGATCTCCACGGGTCTGAGGAGCATGTGATGGACTCCTCCAAATAGAGCTCAGCACATGCTCCTTTCACCCCTCAGCAGAGTCTCTTGGGAATTATTTCCCCAACTCCCCAGCAGCCCAGTCCGAGAATGCTGTGGTATTTAAATTGGTTTAGAGCAGTGTTTGCAGTGGTTGGTGTTTAAATTGGTTTAAAGAAGTAAATAAGAATAAAGGAGGAGGAAAGTGACAGGTACCTTATTGTTTCAACCCATTTAAAAAGTCTATTCAAACTTCCAATAAGAAGGGGTTGAGAACTGTTTCGGAAAAGATGTGTAAATTATTTTCTGAAATGCAAAAAGTTAAAAAAAGTTTGTGCCAGCTGCAGAAAACAATGTGGGACACTTCAAAAAGTGCAAGAGGGTCATTGTTCAGTTCCTCAAGATAATGTAGCATCAGCTCCCACTTGCTGACATAAGAGGTTATGTAACCGCTGTCTATGACAAGAAATGGTGATTCGCATTTATTCTGGAGAAAGATGAAAAGATTGATGAAGTGAAAGTGACATTCCTCCATCCAGCTGGTCCATCACCATCTTTTTCATACCCAGGGAAGCCGGGGGTTTTATGGATTATTATGGTAGGTGTTCTGTGTAAGGTAAATCTGTTAACTCCAACAGCTCTAATGTACACCCTTTCTAAAATGGAAATACTAAAAACAATTGATACCTTCAGCCAATTCCAAACCATCAAAGTAGCACCATCCATCCAGAGCAGCAGCACCAAATGGTAATGATATGAAGTTTCTTATAATATGTGAAAGACATAAAATTATCAAAAATGTTTTAAATATTTTAGCATTAAAATAGTGTCATTGTACATAATATACATCAAAGGGATTGTTTAAGGATATACATTAAATGTAATGAACAGACCTAGATAGTTCCCATTTTCATTATTTTAACTAACAGTCCAAAGTGAAAGCTCTTGTAGCAGATGATCTCATCAGGATTCCAAAATAAAATTTTGGGGATTTATTAATTAACAGTATGAACAATTTTTGAGATGTTTTTCAAAAATTTTAAAATACGGCTTTTTAAGATTAAAAATTTTGATTTTGAAAATGTTACATTTTTAGTTTTTATTGAAACATACTGCTGTGTTATAAATTTAATGAAAGCCCATTAAAAGAGGTTTAAAATGAGACCTTGCCCAACTCTCTAGCTCAATCAGGTGATCTACAAATACAAAAGTCTTGGAGGCAGAATTGTGATGTGGCAATCAGTAGAAAGTCAAGGTGCCAGCCACTGGCAGAGTGCAGAGAGAGCAGGTGGCATGATTGGGAAGAGAGATAAGGATTGAGATGTAGGGGGAGTAGCTGAATGATAGCTGAATGTCCACGGATTCAGCTATCATTTGAACACTGAGTCGGCAGTCTTTTCGAACAATCTGACTGATTTTTTTCTACATTTTCTTCGGCTCTTGAAGTGCAAGGTCATTCATCATCTTTGACATTCTCACGTCCCTCGCTAAATCTTTTGTGCCACTCAAACACACTCGCACGAGACAGGCAGTCATTCCCATAGACCGTAGTAAGCATTTGAAAACATTCTGTTGGTGTTTTGTGCAATTTTACTAAGAATTTCAAATTGACAGGTTATTTAACTTTTTTCGTCACTCTACAGAAAACACAACCAAACTAAATGGCGACTCACAATCAACTGAACGTCATAGTGTTGCAGCTGGTCATACAGACAAATAAATATACATACACACACACACACATATATATGCACACTCATATAGGGTGTTTAAAAAAGGTGGACCCGATTTAAAATTGCTACCACGAACCGCCCATGAATGAAACTCTTACCACTTGAAAGGGCGGAACGTAGAGTTTCAAATGACTACCGTTCGATGCCTCTCCCAGTGAACCAACAGCCACTAGCCTCAGTCATTTGCAAGACGGCGACCACGCAGCAAAAGGCGTTTTGCATTCTGCAGTTCAGCAAGACTGAATCTGTAATTGCGGTGCAGCGTGCGTTTCAATGGAATTTTGGCATTGATCTGCCAATGTCAAAGAGCATTCGTCGTTGGTTCCGACACTGTGAGGAAACAGGCTGTTTATGTAAGGGGAAGAGCGCAGGGCGACCATGCACTTCAGAGGAAAATGTTAGAAGAATTCAAGAGAGTTTTCTGCATAGCTGGCCCCCAAGATCCCCAGACATTACACTCTGCGACTTTTTCTTGTGAGGATATGTCAAAAAATGTGTTTTTGTGCTACTATTAGCGACTAATCTGAATGACCGCAAAAACAAAATCACGGCAGTGGTGAATTCAGTGGAAGAATACACTCTGAGATGATGGTTGTTGCATTTGTCCCAAATGCCTCTTAATGTTGTTCGTACCGCAAGTGGACACATAAAATATTTATAAAATGGTTAGCAAAATTTGACAACTCTTTAACCTGTAATTTTTAGTGTTATTCTAACATGTTGCCATCATGAAATATATTGCTTTAAAATTGGGTCCATCTTTTTGAAACACCCTGTATATACACTATATAGATCAATATACTGGCACCCAGGGCTTGTTGGGACCTATAGTGCACCAAAACACAATTTAAAATCAATAAAACACCCCTCTTTGCAAAATTAATTTTAATGTAAATAAACAAAAAATAGTAATACTCACCAACCACCAGGTTCTGTAATAATTGGTTTGAGGTTGTTCCCCCCCCAAAAAACTAGTAAAATTAATCCTGGCTTTGGAATATCGACATAGTAAATGTTGACATTACTATTGTCGACAGTCACAATGTCACCATTGTAAACGTCAACGGAATGAATCTATCGACAATTACAGCATCACCACTTTGGTGCCAGACTGACTACATCCCATTTCATTTGCACCCCACTTTACAACAATGTAAAAGAGGGGTACAATTTCAGGTATTAGAGTCTGTTAACTGCAACATGAAAGTTAAAAAAAAAAGCTTTTATCAATTGTTAGATTTGTGACTGAAATATATATCCAACTATAATTCAGAAAAGGTCAAACCGCTACCACTACTGGTCTGAACTTTACATACCCTGCATAATGCAAAATAACTAAAGCAAAGTAGCAATTTGATGGAATGACAGCTCGTTTACCCATGCAGACAGCCCAGTGCTGTCCTGGCAACCCTAAATTACTAGGAAAGCACAATAAGCACATATATCTATCATATGTGTAATGTAGGTATGGCACAAGTGGTCATTCTATAAAATTATGGAACCTGCATACTGGACATGGGTGTTTATTTTATATTATGAAAATAATTGTCTGTTAACAGGTAGATATTAGGGATTACGAATCATTGGTAAAAATACTGTGCCTTTTGGAGAAATGCTAAATGACGTGTTATTGTTACTGGCTACTGAGGCTTGGGCTTTTTGAGCCAGGACGTATATGGAAGCCTGTCTTCTTACACATCCTCCAGTGATGACAATACATAACTTGAGCACAGTGTGGTTTGGTTATACAGAGATCAACCATATTAAAACATTTTTCTGACAAAATCTATTTAACTACAGCATACTTGTCACTAGGAAATACCTATTAAACTTCTGTAGTCTCTGAGTCTTGAATTGCGGCTTTCTTGCTCTTCGCTGACAGATTTCCACTGCAGTTTCATTCGGAAATATTCATCTCTGAAAGAAGAATTAGGGGAGACACGAATTACAATAATTATTGCACACAAAAAATCTGGCCAAGTACATCAAACAATAGCATTTCCACAATAAATGTGTTTAGGTAAAAAAAAAAAAAAAAAAAACACATTCCACATTTACAGTTTTTTCCATGAAGATAGTAAAATAAAACAATAGACAATGCTATGAAATGGCACCTTAATTACCATGTAGAAGTGAGGCCTAATAAAAATGTCAAGTGAAAAAGATTAGTCCCCATCTTTGTTATACAGCTTGATGTCGGGGGGAAAAAAAGGTTAATCGAATTAAGGATGAAAATAGAGGTTTTATTCCACTTGAAATGACTTTCTCCCAATTCCTATCAGATCACCCTGTCCAGTGCTGAATAAAACTATTTAATGTAATGAGGTAGAAAATGTCTGTCTACTCACAATATAACGAATATACACATTTAGTATGTGAATGCAATGCTTGAATAGCTCTTTTCATATAACTGATAAGCCTATACTTGGTTAGGTAGGGAAGGACAATGAGTATTTTTTAACTAAAATGTGCTGGATAAAGAATCAATTTCATTATAAAACCTGTGCCTACAAGTTGCATTCTATCCAATTAAGACAAGAATATATTAGTCATGTATGACAAATGACAAACCATTGTCTGTTATCGCCAATATAATAAGGAAACATCCAAACGTTTTTTCATTTCTTTTAAAAATGCTATGAGTGTCTTTTTTATTTTTTACGCTGTGTTCACCAGGTTGAAAAATAAGTAGCACAGAAGCAGTTTTCTTAAAAAAAATAAAAAAAAAATAGTATTCCATTCAAGTAAATGGAGGGGCTTTCAGTGGCATATTAGTCAAATAGTTAAAAGTGCTTCGGAAACACTACCAAAAAAAGTCCATTTTGACTTTGGCAGTTCCAGAATTAGGGTGATTACAGAGATGGAAAATGTGCATTGCTCTGCAGAACTCTAATACATATATTAGTTAGAGATGGGCAAAATAACTGTGAAATTTTGTGGCAAATCAAATTTCACCATGTAAGTCTGTTTCTCTGAGGTGTGGCTTCTGGCTAAAACAATCTTCCAAGTTCTGCTTTTGATTTGTCATTCTTCCATGTACTTGTAAATTTGAATTTTGCACAATAGACTCTGAATAGATCTAGAGCAATGGTCAATTCACTGACAGAGTCCCAGGGCTTTACCTTTTCTGTATTTCAGAAATAGCAAATCAATTTAGGTCACCATTTTTAATTGGCAGAGGATGGTGGTTGTGAGCGGAAGGACCAATCATAAGCCACAATATAAGTTCTCGCGGAGAAGGAGGAACTCAGTAAACTGGCGCTTTATAACAAATGTTGATGATGATGGTAGTGAAGCTTTAAGGCCAAATTCTGCTGGATTAACTATGTATGAAGTGAATATTTTGCTGATCTGTTCTGAATTTTCTCCCATCTCTAATATTTTTGGGGTCATTCCATGTCAGTTCAACCAGGAGTGTCCACTACGTATCTCAGATTTTAACTAAAAAATTTTAGTTGAGAGGATGTCCAAAAAACTATTCTTCCAAATATCTCGACTGTCTGACCATAACTTTCCAAAATATTGATTCTTCAATGTATTAAACTATTTACTAATCACAGCTAATTTATTTCAGTTCATTTGAAGTATCACAGGTGTTTATTAAGGAATCACCATGAAATTTGAAACCCTAAGGTAACTTTTGTTGGCACTGTTTCATAGTGGAGGAAAAAAAAATAATGAAGTTGACGCTTGATCACTGTTGCACCACATACATAATTTACCTGTTCTAATGATTTGTAAAATGTCAACATACAGTGTATACTGCCCTCCAGTACCTCCTTGGATAGTAGGCACTTCGGTTACACAGATGACGTGAATAAAAGGAACAAAAACACTTATCTCTTGAAGGCCAAGACAACACATTTGTTGATTGATTTTGTTTCATGAAGTGTACCAGCACATTTTGTTCCTCCTCATTACACTGCATTGAATAATATACCCAATGTACCAGATGTTATCATACGTACACTGCTGCTATGTATGTTCCAGGTGACAGATCACTTTTGTCTACATTTTTTGTGACTGTGATCGTAGTTACACTAACTGTGGTTCCTGCTGTCTTCATGTTGTCTGATGACAAGCAGTATACAGTCAAGTCCATAAATATTGGGACATTGACACAATTCTCATATTTTGGGCTCTATACACCACCACAATGGATTTGAAATTAAACTAACAAGATGTACTTTAACTGCAGACTTTCAGCTTTAATTTGAGGGTATTTACATCCAAATCAGGTGAAAGGTGTAGGAATTACAATGGTTTCTATATGTGCCTCCAACTTTTTACTTTTTACAAACTCTCTCCAGGCCACTTCCGAGAATGTTCATCTTCGTAAAACTGCTGTACCTGATGAACGATTTGTACAGGAAGGGCTTTCACTCTAGATTTTTATTTAATATTCTTATTACTTGTAGTGGTGCCTCTTCACACTTTTGTTTTAAGTCATATATCAGACTGCAAATCATCACCCACAGAACATTTGTTTACTCTCTGGGGTGATTCTGGGGTTGTACTAGACAGAGACCATATTTGAGTAAGCTTCTCTAGAATGTCTGTACTTGTCTGCTGTCTTTCTTTTAGTATATGCCTCCCATTATCTTCTCATTAGTCCATGCAATTTCACTGGTGTACAACCAAGGTTTGTAATACTTTCATTCAGCTCATCTGTTTCTGCAGGTTTAGTGAAACTCTTCACCGGGATTCAACTTCTTCTGTTGACATATTTATGTCTGTTTGTCCTTTACAGTGCGACAGTTGAATACTGCATTTTGGGCAAAGTTTCTGCCCTGGTTTAACAGCATGAAGTTGACACTCACCATGTTCTTTCTGCCTATTTCAGTGACGCAACTATTTTTTTGGTGGGACAAAAAAGAATTACAGCATGGTTTCTGAAATTCTTCATAGTTTAACAGCAGTACCTTTTCATGATGGTAGCAGACTGAGGTTTCAGAATCAATGGTTGCATTTGAAACCTTCAGGTCTCAGAATCAAAAATTATTTTTCTTCAGCTTTAAAGTGGTCCCAGCGATGTAATCTTATAAGTTTTTGAGCAGATAGCACTTTGGAAGAGCAGCTGTCAAGACTGACTATCTTTTGTCTGTCTCCCTCTCTCTGGAAAGTTTCAGTGTTGATTTTGACCGGGAATCCCCTTCCCATTGCCTCAGTTTTGTTCACTTTTGGGTATTGTTTTTAACCTAGCATGGGTTCTTGTGTAAATTATGTATGCAGTACAACAGTAATCACACATCAACATCATTATTTTTTCTGCACTGTGAAAGAGTATCATGCCGATTTCTTTTTTTGTGATAGTAATGTATACCTTTATTAAGCACCTGAAAAAAATTGGGATTTCTAAGTTTGATTTAATCTAGCATTTTAAATTTTGTTCCAAATGCTTCCATTTTTGCTGTAACTCGAAACATAGGGCAGATAAAGTAATTTTATTTGGATTTTTGGATTCGGGAGGAAAAGGTACCTTAGGGGTCCAAATTTCATGGAAATTCCTTAATGAACACCTGTGATACTTCAAACAAACTGGAATAAATAACGATTAGTAAATAGTTTAATATATTGAAAAATCAATATTTCTGAAACTAATGGTCAAACAGTCGAGATATGTGGCAGACAGTTTTTTTGAACATCTTCTAGTAAAAAAAAAAAAAATCATAAAAATCTGAGATGGGTGGTGGACATTTCAATTTTTTGGGGGGAGATGTGGAATGACCCTTCGGACTAGGAAGACTTTTGTTGTTAAGCCTAAAATATCATAGAAAATAAAACTCAACTGATGTTATGTCTCATTTTATGCAAATTATCTTTAAGGGCAGAAATTTATTGGTAGTAAGAGTAATTTTGTGTTATCTCCTTGATAACGGTTTATGAAGTCAAGGGGAGTATGGGAGTAGTTATCGGACAATCTTTTCCGCACCCTGAATGGTAATCAGCGGTGGCAAAAACCCACACACAAGGCTATTTAGGGCCAAAATGCATAAATCAACCAACAAAATCCCCACATTAAACTGGCTACACACTGGTCAATCCTGCCACAAGTGACAAATGTCCACACACAGATATGGGCTGGATGAGATCTAGCCTTTCAGCGCACAAGCTGGATCTCTCATGGCTATCAGAATATGTGTATGGACTTACACTAGACGTCTAAGAATAATAACTCTTGAAGGATCTATATGAAGACCGATAACTTCCATCAAACATTCTGGGGCACATTCAATTCCCTAAATATTTTTTCGCAAAGTGCCTCCGGAATGGCTGCAAGGCAACTTGCACGGATATTTTTGACAGAAGCACCGCTGATTTTTACTTGTGCCCCATAAAGGTGCAAGCAAAACTTAGCGTTACTTTTTACTGTAATAACGGTAAAAAAAAAGTGTGTTTGCGATGTTATAAGGAACATCACAGAAAACTCAACCTGCCTCTTTCTTGCTTGTATGCATCTGAACGATAAAAATGTGCTGGCAATAGGTTTTAAACTTCATTGCTCTTCCTTTCAAATTTAACTTGCACAAAGAGTAAAAGTATTAAATCTCCCTCCTGAAACCTGAAGAGTTTTGCCAACCAATTACACTAATAAACTTCAGTGATAAAATGATTACTGGTTTCCGTTCTTATTGCAGGATTGTAGAACAGCAAGACTTAATATAGTTTAGATTATTTGATGGAGGAAATTAAAGGAGTTTTTCCAGATTTTTAATTTAGACACCTGCTATTTATTTTAGTTCACCCAGAAATCTGCACTGCACCACCACCGACAACAGAAATAAAGTAGAAACTAAGAATATTTTAATGCTCAAGCATATTTCAAAATTAACATAATAGCTCAATACTTTGTACTAACTGAGAAAGTTCATCCCAGTTCAAAAGTATTTTTTTTACTTAACAGGTTTCTGCAGCAAATTCTCTTGCACTCAAGGCATTAAGATTTCAATAATGTATCAACAAGAATACAATTTTAAATTCCTTAGTCTACTCAATCATGTTTTAGATTCTTTTTCTTTAGACACACATGTCTTTTCCCAGCAGAATGGAATAGATCTGTATATTCTAAACATTTATACTACACATATCTATATTATAAAATAGGAAAAAACAGCAACAACCACATGAAAATGTAGTTTGAAAACAGAGTGGGGGCCTCGGGTGGAAGGGGTGAACCTCGTCTCAATGCCCTGTTGCAGGTGTACCCCCTGCAGTTGCGGTAGTTCCGACACGGACTTATGATTGAAATCTGCTCATAGACTATTATTGTGTTATGCCTCCAATTAAGATTAAGTATAATCAAAACTGTACATGTTTTACATCAGGGCTTGTCTTTTGATTAAAGTTTTCTTCAAATTCTCCACCCATCGTCTGTATATTCATAGATGGCCTGCTGAGCAGAGAAATTTTAAAAAATGGCCCCAGCCCTGTCCTACAAATGACACTGATCCCCTGCACTCACCAAAACCTTCTTAAAGCTATTATAGTTACTTTAGGCTGCAATCTGTACTAAACACTGGGAATGTTGATTTCAAATATTGCAATAAATACTCAATGGCCACTTCATGAGGTGCACTAGCTTGTTAATGCAATATCTAATCAGCCAATCATGGGGCAGCACCTTGATGCATATAAGCAGGTAGACATTGTCAAGAGGTTCAGTTGTTCCTTCAGACCAAATACCAGAATGTGGAAGAAATCGGATCTAAGTGACTTTAACTGTGGAATGATTGTTACTGTGACGGGGTGGTTTAAGTATCTCAGAAACTGCTTATCTCCTGGGATTTTCACGTACAATAGTCTCTACACTTTACAGAGAATGGTGTGCAAAACAAAAAACATCCAGTAAGCAGCAGTTCTGTTAGTAAAATCGCCTTGTTAATAATTCAGAGGAAAACGGTCAGCTGTCAGGAGGGCAACAGTAACTGAAATAACCATGAGTTACAACAGTGATATGCCAAAGAGCATCTCAATGTGCAACACATCAACCCTTGTAGTGAATGGGTTACAGCAGCAGAAGACCCCACTTAATTCCAGGAAAACTGAGGCGTTAATGGGAACAGGTTCACTAAAACTGGACAGTTGAAGATTGGAAAAGTTTCACATGCTCTGATAAATCTCGGTGTCTGCTGCAGCATGCAGATGGTAGGGTCAGAATTTGGGTAAATAACATGAATCCATTCTGCTTTGTGTCAATGGTGCAGGCTAGTGGTTGTGGTGTAATGGTGTGGTGAATGTTTTATTGCCACATAGTAGGCCATTTTGTGGCCACAGGCTATCCATCTTCTAATAGCTACTTCCAGCAGGATAGAGTCATGCCACAAGTCGTCATGCCAACATAGACTGGAATCTACAACATATGCTTCCAGCACCTTGTTGAATCCATGCCACGAAGAATTCAAGCTGTGCAGGGGAGACGGGGGATTGTCCCTATCCAGCACTATAAAGGTAAACACAATAAAGTGGCCACTTTGTGCTAAGTTGACCAACTCACACATCTTCTGTCCATCCTACACTAAATATAAACATGTATTCAATCTGAATTTCCACATGGATTGCTTTTTAACTGGACTGAGTATTACCTGCACAATAGGCCAGTACTATAAATTTTGTATATTAATATAAATTTGCACATGCAAAACTAACGCACCAGACACTATCAAACAGCAGAGGACAAGAACATAAACTGTCAATTACTGAGGATCGCTGTGTCAAGGAGAGGGAGAGAGAGATATGAATTAAACCCAACATAAGATGATGATCTCTCTGTAAATCCAACTGGTTTTCAAACCTGTTCTACTCCACACCACATACAACTATTCCCTATATTTTATGGCGGTTTTATTTATTCAGACATTTTTTAGTGGATGGGCCAAAGTTCTATTAAATTCATCTCATTGTCTACAATAACTTTAATTTGAAACTTATATATATCTTGCTTACACCATCATTGGCGTTACCCTTCCTAAATTCATCTTTTTTTTTTTTTTTAAATCAAACCCCCCTTTTCTCTGGCCACCTCCCACCCCATATACAGATATACTGTGCCCTCATTGGTGTCTTTGGACACCTTAGCATCCCACGGCATTTACTCCCACCTTAACTCAAAAAATATATACTACATTAATAATTGCAACATTAGCTTCCATTCCACGTTTACTTACCTTTTTCTACCTACTCATGGACCACCCTAGTGTGGGGAGCTAATAAAAGAAAGCCCTGCAAGATGCAGCAGGTTCAGCCAATGAATACACCATGATTTCATTGCTTTAAGTCAGAGCAGTATCTCCCTGAAACCACTTAGCCCCAGGCTGGTCTCAAAGCAAACTCAATGAAACAGATTGTTACTATAGTTAAGTAAAAGCAACTATTAGCTACAACAGCAGTTTCAACTGTGACACTGCTGCTTACTGTCTGAAATATGCAACGAACCATAGGTCGTTGCCCGACAGGCTGGATGTGACTCGCAGGCCACCAGTTGGTTGGCACTGTTGCAAATGGTAAACAAAAATAGGAAAAAAAACATTTAAAGTATTTCTTACTGATCATAGAAAAGTTACAGTTAGTGCATATATAGAAAACAATCAGTATTGCAACCTTAAACAGCAAATAAATTTACAGCAAATTTAAACCTAAAACAACCAGTAATAGAAGGTAACCTATTGTAAAACAGTAAAATAAATTAAATGTTAAAAATAATATTACATCCAGCTCCTAAACTCCTACAGTAGCTTGCAAAGGTAAAAAATATTTCTCATTGTGCAAGGTGATTTCTTGATATTATACGTATGTTGGAAGTTATACCCTAATTCACACAAATGCAGGTACATCACTGTATAATAGTATCTTCACGCAGAGGTACAGCAGCTGTAACATGCCGCTGACTACAGGCCAAGGACGCAAGCTGGTTACTTAATGTGCAAGGAAAATTGAGAATTATACTCACCGTTAATTTCCTTTCCTTGAAATACTCCATGGCAGCCCTATATTTTCCCAACCTTGTTCTGTAGTTATGTATAGGACGGCTTGGGAAGTTACTAAAGACACTGAGGAAGAGCAGGAGTTACCTTATATAGGGGCCAGGTGGGACAACATTCTTCCTGTCTACACTAGTTTATTAGGGATTTACCCATTGTAAGGGCTGCCATGGAGTAGGGAAAGGAAATACTGGTAATTACATGGGTGAAGTTAGGTCCAGTAAACGTTTAAACTACACGGTGAGAACCCTGGTAATTATTTTGTATTCTAACAGAGCACTTTAGCTGTTAATTTCCTTGGATGTGGGCGTCTGACCCATACAGCAACTATGCATATTGAGTGGTATATACTTTGAATTTGTTTGTTATACAAGATGGAAACTGTTACTTTACTCGCATCTATGTTAGAGTATCTTTCTCATGCCACTGGATTGTCTTAGGAATTATTTGATACATTGTAATGTAACTGCATCCTACTAGTCATTACGCTGTTATGGTTTTATTTTGATTAGCTGTGTGGATTATTCTGTTTTGTTTTATGGCTGGTCATTTTACCATTTTTATTTTCATTGATTTTTATCAGTAAAATATACATTCTTTATATCTTTCTGTAATGCATAGGTCTATATCCCCAATATAATATTGGTTTGCTTTTTTGCTTGACAGTGAGATTCAATACATTTCTGTAATTTGGGAGTTTTGCGTTTTTGTTTGCTTAAATTCCTCCAATTATCAAAACTCCAAATATATATAAAAAGGCAATATATTAATAAATCTTCTAGCAGATAGTGAGAATTGGCAAATGAGCATGTGTACAAGAGTAATAGAATTAATCCACATTGGGAAAAGTATATTAAAAAATGTAACTGAAATTTTAAATATCAGCACAAATAATTGAGATAGTAGTGCTATATAAATAATTTATAAATTGTATACACAGTAACAGTTAATAAAACAATTCTGGTACAATCATTACAAGTACATTACTTCTTCAAACTAGATCTGTATTATTCAACAAGAATATTAAAATAGAATATACTGATTAAAATTCATTCAAAACATTGCCTGTAAAGTAGTGGATAGTAAAGTGGAGAACTCAAATATGTACATAAAATAGTAACAGTTACGCTGATATTGTATTGCAGAGAGCACAGGTTCACTGCATTCACAAGTAATATATCAGTTCCACTGATATCATAATGATAGTAAGCAACAGATTCTCTTCATTCAAAAATCTATACCGAATATTGGCACTGTGCACTTTTATCATTACAGATGTGTGCATTTATTTACAAATATGCACACATGACAAAAAATAACTGTTCCACTATTCGTTTCATGGAAAGAGGGAGCACAAGCCTATTACATTCATAAAAATGTTTTACAAATGACAGAGCCATTTGTGCACCCAAAGCATAAAAATTATTCAGTTTGCAAACTGAAAATCAAATATTGATGTTGTAAAATTAAGAGACAAATGAAATTGTGTGCACAGAGATTACCTACAGCTGTTAATCAGTCTCTAGAGGTCTTAGTGGGATAAGCGGAGATCTCTTATTAGGACTTATTGTAGCTGTATGGTTATGTTGAAATATATCCCATAGAAAGGCTAATTAGGAACAGAGTGACCTAGAATTATGGTGTCCCCAATGCGTTGAAAAGTGCCGATTGCTCCCTACTTAGTTCTCGTCACTCAATATGTTCATATGAATGAAATAATTTGCATCACTATTTGGATTACTATGCCGATAATCCAGATACTGATGTATTAGTAACAAATTCCTCTAACAAGTAAATAATCCACTAACGCATTTCATTACAGCTTGCAGCTTCCTCAGAGATGGGGAAACCACATGAGGAAATGATTTTAATTTAACAAACAAAGAATAATGGTTGAGGCCCTTGCAATTTTGTTCATTCGTCTTAAAACTTCTAATGACTCATTTTATATTTCACAAAATATGGTTATTAATGCGCTGATGACTTTCAACTTCTAAATAAAATCAGAGGGCAGCAAAGTGGAAGGGGAACAGACAGCAGTGTTCTCCCCACGTTTTATTTGGCGGGTGCTTCGCCTGATAAAATTACCCTGCAGCTCGGCACGCACTACTTACTGTGACGACCCGACCAAAAAGCAATAAGGGAGACCCAGCCGGGGTGTCGTCATGGGAGACCCAGCCGGGGTGTCGTCATGGGAGACCCAGCCGGGGTGTCGTCATGGGAGACCCAGCCGGGGTGTCGTCATGGGAGACCCAGCCGGGGTGTCATCATGGGAGACCCAGATGGGGTGTCAATATTGGATTACAAGGGGAGCATCAGTATTTGATAACAGGGTCTCAGGGGGGTGTCAAACTTCAAGGGAGAGTTCACTTGCTGGTGAACTATAAAGACAGTGTTTCTTACTTTGGGTGGTCTTTTGTGTACAGCCATCATTTGTGCAGTATCTGGGAACTTCTAAAAATTATCCTTGTCCAACAGCATTTGTGCAGTATCTGGTTGCTGTTAAAAACTATATCTGTGTTCAGCCAGTTGTTACCCATAATGAGTAGGAAACTAAATCAGAAAACAACAAACTTAGGTTTCATTAAGAAAAATTAAAGTACAAACAAAACAACAAAACTTGTTTCCAACAAGGATTTTGCAGATGACACTGGCCCATCTTATGAATCAGTCTATTTCATATGAAAAATGTTTCTCTAAACATCGCATATCAAGAGTAAATAGTGACTGGTTTAAAACATTTCCTGTGGTTGTTGGTGAAAAATAATGGAATGATGTGTTCCACCGTTATCAAATATGAAAAGAAACCAGCCACAAATAAGGAAGTGACTTGAGTGACTATTCCGTGCAAAAGACTCCCAAAAGAAAATTTAATTGACCATGAGCAAAATAAATTACACACCGATTTATGTTCAAAAATCCGATTTGGGTTAGAGGAAATTGAATGATCAATTTCAATTTTGAGTAACTTGCAGAGAGATGGTTTTGTGGGAGCTTTAAGACCTATGTATTGGTTGGCAAACAAATCAAACTACCACATACTACATTTTATGGAAATTTGCTTGAGCACTGCAAGGCTATGGGTTGTACATACTTAAAGCATATTGAAATTGGAAAGAATGCAAATTACAGTTTAAAAACAATAATGCAAGAATTACTCGACATCCTAGCTTCACAAATAAGATGTGAATTGCTTAAACATTTACATTCGGCAGATTACTTCAGTGTTCTGTGTGATGAAACAACAGACATCTCAGTTTCGAAGCAGCTTATTATGTACATTAAATACATTTGTGAACCTAAAAAAGAGATTACTGTTTGTTTTATATCAACATACAATATCATTGATGGCAAAGCCTGAACTATAACTAACAAAATAATTGAAAAAAATTGCCAATATAGGGTTGAAAAAAAAATCTAACTTGGTGGGTCTAGGCTCTGATGGAATAGCTGTCAAGATTGGGAAGCCCAAAACTATTGAAAGATGAAACAGACAGAGTAATGGTCAAAAGTCATTGTATAAATCACCGCCTGGCTCTTGCTAGTGCCCAAGCAGCTGCTGTGGTGCCTTATTTAGTAAAATTTAAGGATTTCTTAAGACAACTGTTGTTCTTTTTCAAAATTCCCCAGTTAGAATGGCTGGTTTAAATGAAACCCAGAATATAATAAAGAGTCCTCAGATTAAACTCAAAATAGCTAGTGACAGTCTGTTGACTTTGCTGTACAGTCTTTAAGAGAATGGATGGTGAGTGTCATTGCTGCACCCGAAAGAGAGGCAACTGAACAAAACATCACAGCAGAAGGTTTAAACAAATATACGAGAACATACAATATCACAGCTTCACTTATGTCGCTTTCAAATGTGCTGCCTCATTTGTCTAAAGTTTGACAAATGCAAGATGTCAATTTAACAGAAATAGACCCCATTTTAAAATCTACAAAACTATGCCTTATGGAATTAAAACACACACCTGCTAATCATTTTAAATTTTGCTGCTGAATGGTCAGACTTTCACATAAAATGTTCTGATGCTAATGCTACTGCTTTTAAGACGAATATCTATGGTAAACATATAGACACAGGTATTAATCACCTAGAAGCAAGATTTCCATATGCCAATCATATCCTGTTTTTCAAGAGTTTTAAGTACAGATATGATCAAAATGAGGTTTGCGTGATTCTTTTTGAGCATTATTCTAAGAATGGAAGTCCTGCAATACTAAAATATGAAAATAGAAAACTAGAATGGTCAGTTGCATCAAAATTGTTTGAGCTAGATTCCTACTAAAACCTAGATTCAAAACAATTAATCATACTTGCCTACTCTCCCGGTAGGCTCCAGGATTTCGGGGAGTGTTCCCAGATGAGTAGACAAACCTCCCACATTCGCCAAAATTCACGTCATTGAATGGTGGGGGGGCTTAATGGTGTCATAAAGCACCGCCCCCGCTATTCAATGCCGTGATCATCTGCATTTTATAGTGGGGGCGGGGCTATGGTAACACACCGATGTCGCCACGCCCCCTCCTTCCCACGGTCACATGACTTCTCCCCCAGACCTCCCAGGGGAGAAGCTGCTATTGGACTAACCATACCTGAATTAAAACCTGTTTAAGAAATCACATGAAGCACAGCACGCTGAATAATCTGATGCTGATTTTAACAGAGGGACCGGATTCTACAGGTTGATTATGAAAAAGCCGCAGACCACTGGGCCTCTAAGAAGATGAGAAGAATTAATATATAAAATGTTAATCTCGGTTAAATCAAAATAAGGTCAGAACTGCAACATTTAATTATTGCAAGCCCCAACCCGGCTTCTTCTTGATGCCACCCGGCTGGCAAAATTTTCTGGGGGGAACCCTGGACAGTTTAGAGAAAGGTTTTTTTTTCTATTTATAACAAATAATACATTTTAATTACAAAATTATTTTATGGGATTTGGAAACATTAACAACAACAACAACAACAAAAACAATGTTTAGAGCACCTTTAAAAATGCCTATCCTTTATCATTTGACAAAATTATCGATTTTTTTCTTATCAATATTAAGTGCAAATATTTCTTATTCTCTGTCATGTTATGAAAACTAAAATATATTATATACAGAAGAATCACAACCTTTTCATGTCAGTAAAAACTACGTAAATCCGATGTGATGGGGAAATGAGCAATACAGAAAGCAAGAAGGCAGCTTACAGACCTGAGGCAAACAAACTAAGCAGAAAACGTCCTGCAGGAAGAAATGCAGTAAGCATGTATATCAAGTAGTGAAGCAGAGCACAAGGTAAAGAGATTGCTGGCACAGAAGCTGTCTCCCCACCTTACCATAATATTCTGCAACGTATTTCGATAGCCTGCCCCCAATTTAGATGAATTAATGTTACATGCAGGTCACTGACTCAAAAGACACAGCAATACATAATTAGTGCAGACTCTAATTTCAGATTTTGCGTTATCATCATCATCATCTTTTGCTTATAGGGCGCCACAAGATTTCTGCAGCGCCGTACACAATACAGACAGTGGACCATACAGGGAAAACAGTAAAGAATCAACAAATAATACCAGGGGGTAAATTTATTAAGCTATTGGTTTAAAAAAAGTAGAGATGCTGTCTATAGCAACCAATTAGATTCTAGTTATTTATTTAGTACATTATACAAAATAACAGCTAGAATCTGATTGGTTGCTATGGCCAATATCTATACATTTACAAACCCGCAGCTTGATAAATTTACCCCCAGGACTCCACAGCTCCAAACATAGCTTGTAAAGTGAAGTTGGAGCAGAAGAATAGCTATAGAGTCAGGAGGGAATAGGGCTCTGCTTGTAAGAGCTTACATCCTAAAGGCAGGGCAAATAGACAGGATGCACAAAAGGAGTCAGAGGAGGGGATCAAGTATAAGAGGAATGAGTAGCGACACAGGGGAAGAGATAGGTGAGGAGATCAAGCATGGAGATAGGGTTAGGTGAATGGATGGTATGTTTTGAGGAATAGTTGAGTTTTGAAGGTGCACAAATTAGGAGACAGTCTGATGAAGTGTGAGAGGTCGTTTCAGTGGAGGAGGGCTAATATAGACTTTTAGGAAATCGTGAGAGAGACTTAAATGAAAATACGGTATGCAACAGATACAGAGTGAATAGCAAGAAGAAGAAAAACAAACAAAAAAACAACACGCAAGACTCCGCAAAATACAACTAGTGATATTTATGAAGCATTACTATTATACAATGTGTCAGTGCCTCACTAGTTTGTGTTTTTAAAAGTAGGATCAAAAGTTATTTTCCCTACCTAGTTATACAGTAAATAAATTGTTACTAAGCCCTTACCTAGCCCTCCTCACATAATTTCAAGGGAAAGGTCCAGGCAGTGGTGTCCAGTGCCATCTTAATAACTGAATTAATATTCATTAAAAAACCAGGCATCTATGACAGCAAACTTTTGTATGGTTACAGCTATTATGCAACAATGAGCAGCAGAAATCCTATTATCAACTAATCTGGTGAGAGTTGGTTCCATATTGGTCAGGTGCGCACTTAGAGGAGCGTTCCAGTTGTCCGGAAACCCCCCTATACCTGACTCGCCACCTCCATCCCCTATACAAAGACCAGTAATTGACCTCAACAGAGTTTTACTTTAATTCTGGCGGCCCCAGTGATGTCATGGAGCTGCCAGAAGAAGGCAGGAGCAGTGCAGCCTATTACTCTGCTGCAATGCTACACTCTGGTGGTCCCGCCTCCAAAGGGGACCACCCTTCCTCTGCACCATCATCATCAGTTATTTATAAAGCACCACTAATTCCGCTGTACAGAGAACACAATCACATCAGTTCCTGCCCCATTGGAGCTTACAGTCTAAATTCCCTAGCTAACACACACACACACTCACACCCCCCCCCCCATCCCACCACACACACACACACACACACAGACACACACACAGACTAGGGTCAATTTTGATAACAGCCAATTAACCTACTAGAGTATGTTTTGGAGTGTGGAGGGGGAAGCCAGAGCACCGGATTCCCCCTACATCTCCCTGCCTCCGCCCTCACACGTTTTGGTTTTGGATCTGTATTTTTTTAAAAAAATATTGCTAAAATATGCCCAAACCACATAATTTTGCTCTTTTTGTTCCCACATTATTAACCTCAGTAACATTAATTTCCAGTCAATTTTGACCACCTCATAGGTTACAATATTATTTTTATCCAGATTAGGCCAAAGACTGCAGCATGCTGGCTGGTTACTAAGCAAAATAGCAACGGCACAAAGACAGCAGTTTATAGCACATCTATGAAACATTGCAACAGAGCAGTGGCAGAAAAGAAAAGTGGTGCAAGATGGAATAGTCCTTGGGACCTCCCACCCACACTTATGTTGGATATTATAAAGGACATGTACAGTTTAACAAACCAACCACTTCAGTGACAAGGACTGACACTTTTCTGGTTGAAATACTTGGTTTGTTTGGGCCCCCACAAAACAAGCTAACGATGGGCTTAAGGCAACTGAGCTAACAGTGCTGTCAATGAACTCTACAGTAGCAAGATGTTGTTGTCATCATATTCAGCCTCATCCTCATCAGTGTATACATCATCCTCACACAATATTAATTCATCCCAGCTGGAATCCCCCATTACAGAAGTCTCAGTACTTTGATGTAATTACAGGTAAAGGCCTGTTTAATTTGTAGTTCACTTTGATGAACATCAGCTTTTCCACATTTTTAGGAAGTAGCCCCTTACGCCGATTACCGACAAGATTCCCGGCTGAGCTGATAACTCTTTCAGAGTACACACTGGAGGGTGGGCTTAGGTATTGCAAAACAAAGTTTATACATGGGTCTCCAAATTGCCTTTTTTTCCTCCCTGTATGTAAAGGGACAATTTGTAGGTATAGTTGTAGATCATACAAAAATGTAACGCAATGTCTATTTGCTGCATCCACAGTCAGCACAATATTGCCACATATTGAGAGAATATTATAAGACTCAACAATGAAAAGTATAATTTTGCCCCTTTATAAACCCACAGGTAAGGCCACACCTTGAATACACAGTTTCACTTTGTCCACAGTTTCACTTTGTCCACAAATTCACAAAACAGACACAGCGAGTGCATATAAAGGAAGAAAGTAGTATAGGAGATCTCGGTTATGAACAAACACTATCAATGTAAGACTTATTTACAAAATAGTTTGAAAGAGTTTGCAATCTTCACCTATACATGATTCATATTGGGAGACTGGAAAAGTTAAAAGGCCTAAGGCCTCAATGTTTTGCTTTGTTGAAAATACAAATGTTGCATATAAGACCCAATTTACATATCAATTAAAATGTCCATTTCATGCAGCATAGGCTCTGACCACACTCATCTCTGGACAAATGGGCAGCAATACACTCAATTCTTTATCTGTCTGCATGTACCATTTTCCCTCTCCTCTCCCTTCTCCTATACGTCTACATGACAGATAACGGAAACACAATGAGGAACACACAGGCAGGTAAGGTACAAATATATTGATATGGGTGGGACCACTAAATATGAGAGGGATTATGAAACACAGATAGGACTGGTATGGAAACAATGAATAAGATACGATTAATATTAGAATAATAGAAGATGGGAATGATAGCAACAAATGGGATGAAGTGCTATTTATGGGAATGTCCCGTAAGATACGAAGATGTTGTACATACACATGATGAGACACAAATAAACTGATCACTAGCATGAGAGTATTTAATTGTATTGTATCACCTATGTTATATTATGCGTGTAATATAAATGTTACTGAGGATATATATTGCAACATTATTGTGTGAGTAAAGATATATATTTTAAAATTCCTCTAAAATGTAAGCTCTCACAGGTAGTGTCTTCTCTATCTATTGTTTCATGCCTGTCTTCTGTCAGTCTTCTGGTACATTCTGTGAGCCTACAGTTTTACTCACACTCATCTATGCTACCTATGTGTAGCTGCTTAGTTTATTTGTGTTTGCATATTGTATTCGCTATGTCCTATTAGTATTTATACGATTGCCAAGCACTGTGGAATCATTGGCATTAAAAAATAAAAAACACATACTGTGTGCAATTAGTGGTGATTATGTTTATTAATTGTTAATATACTGTACTATCCATTACTGTTACACTAGAGAATATAAGATTAAAGTTGAAATGATTACTTTGTATAAACCAATCATCACCATTTATTTATATAGCGCCACTGATTCCGCAGCGCTGTACAGAGAACTCATTCACATCAGTCCCTGCTCCATTGGAGCTTACAGTCTAAATTCCCTAACACACACACACACAGACACACACACACACACAGACACAGAGAGAGAGAGAGAATAGGGTCAATTTTTATAGTAGCCAATTAACCTATTAGTAATGTTTTGGGAGTGTGGGAGGAAACCGGAGCACCCGGAGGAAACCCACGCAAACACGGGGAGAACATACAAACTCCACACAGTCGGGCCATTGTCGGGAATTGAACTCATGGCCCCAGCACTGTGAGGCAGAAGTGCTAACCACTGAGCCACCGTGCTGACCCAACCAACCCAAACCAATGGTCCATACCAAAAATGATGTGGCAGTCTGTTCAGTTTCAGGTCTCAACAAATAACACAAGACTATCCCTTTAAAGATGCAAGTAAAGAAAACTCATCTCCAGCTACGAAAAGGGTTCTTTACTTGAGGACTTCCACATGAACTGGTATTGGAAGATGCGACAGAAAATTTTAAGACAGGATTGGACATTTTTCTAAGAAAGCAGAATAAATATACTGAGCTGCTACCATTAATAACACAATATAGTATGCTGACCCAGAGAATTGTCTGATTGCCTGTATGGGATCAGGTTGCATTTTCTCCTATTAGGGCATATGAGACAATGTTGTATAAGGTTTTTTGCCTTTCTGTGAAACTACTAGGAATTTTGGAGATAAAAGGTCCAACTTGATAGTCATATGTATTTTTTTCAACCCAAACAAGTTATGTAATATTTAGACATTTATTATTTGATTATGAACAAGCCATGGACTTGAAAGCCTCTTAAAGCCTTCCTCTGGGCTCTTCTCATTTTGTCCTCCTTATAGTCAGCTCTAAAGAACTCACCCATAGCTAAGTAGGGATAAAACAATGAATGAATAAGATCCAATAGCTTGCCAATTATATCTGATAACTAATGCTCCCTAAAGAAATATGCTTGCTACACTTACATCATATTAAATGGGCAGCCTACAGCTACATATACACAGGCATTTGTAACACATTTTTTTATAGCATGTTAAACCGCCAGTAAGAACCCATATAAACCGCATTGTGTTTATGTATGTATGTATTTACTATGCATTTAGATGGGTTTATAAGGATGCTAAATTTGCATTTTATTTGTGCACTTATGAAAAAACAGGAAGTTCTTACATTATTCAAGCAAAACACATGTGGAAATATATAGGAAAACATTTAATCACCTTTCTTTTTGTTTACAATGTGTTTCCATTGACATAAATTTAAGTTTTCAACAGAGTTGGCACGCACCAAATGCAATGAAACTGAATGAGTAGACTTGTAGAAACGCAGTAGAGAGCAAGTAAAACACAATACACATAAAAATGAAAATATGCACTGTCTTGTTTGGCAAAACGATTTTTCTTTTAACATCCGTGTACACACGCACAATTTGAGTTTGAAATGCATATTAAATGCACTTTTAAACACCAGTGTGTATGCAGCCTAAGTGATGTAGCCATCAGTCCCAGGTAATACTGTCTGTTTTGCTTTCAAATCACAAAAGGTATCCTGGCTTAAACCAATGTTAACCAAATGTTAATGCTAATGTTAACTGTGATTGCTGTGCACATTTCTGGAGTCCAGAAAGCTGCTTTCGCGAGTATGTAGTGACCATTTCCACGTGAAAACAGAATGGGTGAAAAAAGTTTATTATGAATTACTTTCCTTTTAGTGTTTTAATAAGTAAAATTACATTTTTAAATCAATTTTCAGTTACAGCACTAGAGGCTGAACTTAATAATCTAATATATAAAAGCCTAACGGCGTGTGTTAGTGTGTGTGTGGAAAAAACTACCAGGTGACAGAGTGCTCAAGCTGCAGCGCCACCTGCTGGGCGGAGTTATATACTACACTGACCTACTAAATTCTTAGCATTATCTTCTAATATATAAAAGCCTAGCGGCGTGTGTGTGTGTGTGGCGATGAAGATGACAAGAACCTTTTTAACACCTCAAGTAGCTTGATTTGACTAGAATGCATGAGTATCGTGCACGGGTTAACTTGTATGGCATAGTTACTTACGTTTTCCTCTTTTGTAGTTGAGCTCGTTCTTCTCTTGTGCTGTCCCATGGAAAATATCCCAACAAAAATTTCCAAGCCTCCTTTCTCAAAGCATGGCAGAGCCCCTGCAGGTAACAAATTCAATTAAATTGTGTTTGCCTAATAGTAGAGAAGCGTTCATAAATGGCCTCTGGAGTCTAGCTTTTATGCTTACACTATCAGACTCCACTGAAATCAGCTTTACAGATATAAACCATGAAAGCCCATAAGCACTAAGCAAAGCTGAAATTCCATAAATCATACTGTTAATAAGAAATGGGGTATGGAGCATTTTCAACAAAGATTACTGCTGTTTTGGATGCATAGGCTGCTCTGAACATATCACAATGTGCGCTTGCTGCAAAAAGATTACAGGGATTGCTTTGTGATATAAGGAGGTCAATGAGAAGAGAATTTGAACAGTTTAAGATTGACATTTTGGATGCAGTAACAGAACAGCAATCTGTATTTGTAAAACGAACCAAATGGATTTCTGGGAAATGTGTATTTATGAACTCAAGTTATTAACATTATGTTATCACTAACAAATATAAAAGGTTCCTACTTATCAAATTCAAAGAAGAGCTGTCCAAGTCAAAAGTAACAAGTCACTACAAAAATCAGTGTACCGAGCAGTGGATAGAAAAGTAAATGTTGGCAAGAAGTGATCAAAGTACCAGAGATCAAGGAAATAAATATAAAAAGAGTGTTGGAACAAACTTGCACAAAAGAAACACAACTATGAAACGGATTTAATCTCTGATAAAAGGCATGTGCATGGACACACAGCAATATGGTGCTTTTCAAAGGTTACTTTAATTCTGATAATACACCATACACATTTTGGTGAATGTGCAACATTCCTATCTCAGTCAGTAGGAAACAAAAAAGGCTAAATTTTATAATTAGCATTACATATTAGGTAAGACTAGTCAGAATTATCTGACTATAAACTTAGTTTGCACATTAATAAGGACACAGCTTCTAAGATGCTCCTCATATCTGGGTGCGCTTTGCCTTCAATGGCAGTTGTACAGTAGCTTAAACTGTACTTATTCAGGATATGTATAATGTTTTTATAAGAAAATAAGCAACACAACTTGTATTAACAGCTGCCATATAATTCTCTCTTTGAGGACTCCTCCACATTTTCCAGAGCATTCTATCATTGTAGTAACAGGACTTTTATAACACAACATTATAAATCATTTTATCAAAGCATTCCATCATGTAACACTTCACATTTATGATAAAAGGGGGCAAGATGTTTTTCTTAAAAGGAAATAATCACTAAAATAAAGAAAAAAGCATATGTTTTAGTGTTTAGCACACAAATGACTATGGCTTTTCTATATCTGCAGTTAAATACATGAATAAAAATATATGTTTATTTATATATTCATTGTATAGATCTGTAAATGTAGCTAGCTAGCTGTGACTGCTTATCTCCCCATCCACAAGGAAGCTCTCACTTCAGAACCATTGTAAAATAATTAGCTCACCATCTTGTTTATTTTACATTACAGCTATGCTGGAGTGGTCAGTAGGAACAGTGAGCAGCAAGCAAGAATGCTGTAAACCAGTACTGTTAACAAAGAGACAGAACACTATGAGACAACAATATACTTGCCTACTTTTAAATCTGTACTCCCCCCCCCCAACCCCCACCCACCCCCACCCACCCCACAGTATTCAATGCCGTGAATTTTACAGGGTCCGGGAGCATCGCAAAAATTCCAGGAGAGTAGGTAAGTATAGACAACAATGACCTATTTTGTTAATTGAAAAAGAAAACTGAAAATGATCAATGGGAGTTTCTCTACAGGTAGAAAATTAGGAAAAGATCCAGAGAATCTTATCCAAATTAGAGGCCTAAATTCACAGGGTAAATGAATATGCAGTTGTACCAGAGCTAAATGAATGAAACCAAGAGTTTCCCATACTGACCATCTAAATGGTTGAATCAGCCAACCAATCAGATACATTATTTAAACTGGGGGTTATTTACTTAGGCTGGATAAACACTACAGGGTTTCCAGCCGCTTATCGTGCCAATCATATGATAAACAACTGTTCGTACCGATATCGCATTAGTGTGTACTCTCCAATGATGAACGATTATCATTCCATTTGATTTTTAAAGTGGGACTAATAATCTCGCTTAACGATATCGTTCCAATTCTGCAGTGTGTTTGCACTCATGACCAGCAGTGTCCATAGATCTCTATGGAGTTTACAGAGTCACAATCTTTTCAGCAGATGGTTATGCCAGATGAAGAGCACAGATCTGAAGGTAAATCTTGCAAAACGTGTATATAGTGTGTAAAAATGAATCGGCATGCTGATCAGGGCTTTTTATTTTTTTCTATCATTGGTAAAATCATTAAAGATGTCGCATTGTGAGAAATTTTCTGTAGTCTGTACCCAGTCTTAGCGTCTGCACGTCTGATTGAAGGTGTGGGGATGAATTTTTATTTTATTTCATTTTTAAGTTCATTGTATTTTCCCTTCAGACTTGCATAGGTTAAAAACAGTTAATGTCGGGCCTCTATGGATCAAGATATTTTTTCATTCAACATTTTTTTTTAATAGTAATCTGAAATCATAGCCTTTACTGCATAGGAAAACTGGAGATCATGTGAAGCTGACTGTACTGAACTCCTTCCTTCTTTCCACTTCCACCTCTTGCAGTGTGCAGTAACAGGATGCATAAACAATTGCTCTGACCTGCAGCCCCGGGTCTAACTTACTCAATAGCAATCAGAGCAGAGGCATAAACCTTGAAGGAGCTAGGGTTCACTGGTGTAAGCTCGCCGGGGTGCCTATTGCCAATCAATGATCTAAACAGTACAGAAAACATTACCCTTAAACTATACATGTAAAAAAACATATTTCCATAGCGATTCAATTGATAGAAAAGACACAAAAATGCAGCAATAAATAATTGTCTATAAAAAAAAAAATTAAAAAAAAAATGTGGGCACTAGACTGGTAAATGAAGAGAGACAAATGCATACTTTCTAGGATGGTCCAGTGTTATATAAAGGATGCAGACTGAACAGTACCAACTCCTAAACTTTCATATAAAAAAATATAAAATTGCTTTTGGGTGCTGATCAATATAGCCAGGCAAGAATATATCAAAACTGGCTCAGCACATTGCAGATGATGTTAGCAGTATGACTCGACAGGGTCAGTGACTATCTGCTGTCTTTCCACAGTTTTCTGTGGCAACCTGGTGACGCAAGGTAAAGCCAGGCATCCAATACCGTGATAGGGGGAGTGCCTTGAAAATGAAAGCATTATCGGCAGCTATTTATATAGCTCCACTAATTCTGCAGTGTTGCACAGAGAACTCATTCACATTAGTACCTGCCCCATTGGAGCTTACAGTCTAAATTCCCTAACACACACAGACTAGGGTCAATTTAATAGCAGCCAATTAACCTACTAGTATGTTTTTGGAGTGTGGGAGGAAAGAGCACTCGGAGGAAACCCACGTGAACACGGAGAGAACATACAAACTCCACACTATCAGATAAACTTGACAGCACAGTAAATGCTTAGGATGTGGAGATAAATGAAAATTGGCCTTGCAAATTTTTTGACATATTGTGTATGTATATCTTAAAAAGTAAATCTTAAAAATAACTCACCCCTTTAAAAATTATGTTCTTTATGTGGTCCACATTACGAATTCTTCCATCTGAATCCATACTGCTGTCCCATTCAAATGTTGATACTGGATCTCTCCTATGAACTTCTGGTCGTGTGCCAACATCAATCTGAAACCCAGATATGAGGATAGTTATATCACTCCACACTCAATCCCACATAGAAAGCAGTAAAGGAGATAAGGAGTTGAATCACACACTTGAATTTGAATTCAAGTTGGAGTTGAATTTACAGGTAAAGTTGACTAAGCCTCCTGATTGCAGCAATCAAACTTGGGGCTCTGGCGACCAATCAGATAAGATCATTCATGTATATGAAAAGAGGAAAGCAGTTGTCACAGCACTCAACAACTGAAAAGGCAAAGTGTATATTAAATTATAGAGCATGATAGCTGTGAAGAGTTACAGGATACAAAAGCACTTAACATTAACCAAAGAGCCATGTCACATTATCAAGTATGAAAGGTGCTTTCAATTTCCATACACAGAATATTTAAAAAGTGGTGATGTCACAATCAATATTCTCACTACATGCACAATTTAAACTATAAAGCAAAGTACATAATATTTAAAATAATTTTACTAGAATTCGTCATAACTTATAAACATGGCAATAAAAAAGGCAGCCTATAGGGAAAAAGAAATAAATTATTCTTTTCATTAACATCCAGCGGGTTTCATTCTCTCGCATGACTGACCGACTACCTTTTCTGCATAAAAGTTCTCTATGATCTTATTTAACGCTTGTGAATATGCCTTCTCGTTTAGAAATTGGTCATATCGTCTATACGTCCGATCCAGAGATCCATGGCATGGGACTTTAAAGTCCTGTGTTACAATTATGACATAGATGTAGAAACTGACCGTATGGTATGGTACAGATTGTGTGGGCTGATGGTAACTATTAAAGAGCATCAAGGAGTTAGTAGCTGATTATTTCCTCCTATATCCCTTTTTAAATCACACAATTATTAAAAATGATAGTAGTCAAATAAAGAAAGTTAATCTTCTGTGTGTTCAGATGAGAGGCGAAATGTATATTCAAACTTTGAAACTGAAATAATCAATGAAAGCCACAAACTCCTAACCTTATTTTCTCTCAGTGTAAAAAAAAAAAAAAAAAAGAACATTTACACTTAGTTTTTCCAAGTACAGTTCAAGTTCAAAAGAAAATTCATACACAAAAAACAATTACCAATATTTAACTTTTCTGCAACTTTCTATTATGACAGTTATACTAGTAGTATTTTCCCATATTGCTTCCATTGTGCAGCACAGCCATTCCGCTTCGATACTGCAATACTATAACTACAGGTGGCTGCTTTGACAACTGGCACGTGGGCATCTTCCAGCAGTAAGAGAATCAACTTAATTTTGTACAGAAGACTAACGATTATTTTAAAATAAAATGTACATGTACTTTACATGGATTATATACTTACTAATATAAAATTTTAATACTTTGACATTATTTTAAATCTTACAGTTAGTTTTCCTTAGGTCTCATGATAGTAGAGGAGTGTCTTTGTAGATTATGTATGTTAAGGTGTGTTAGCATGCAAATAACCTATGGTATGGTAATATCTGAGTTTTTCTATGCAAAACGTGGTGCATAATTATTCAAGTGTAAAATTAAAAAACATTATACTCTTTATGGATGCACAAGTCTAATGTATTTGCAAAAATATCTGCTAATAATTTAAAGCAACAATCCTATGAAAAAGATGAGATGTGTGTGTTTTTAACGTAAATACATGTGGCTGGCTATTAGAAGAATGTTGGTATTTACCATTTTTCCTTGGTTTATTTCTTTAAGCTGCAATTAATGATTTACAATTCTGCACAGTGTCATGGACTACCATGGCAACCACAGTCACAAGGCACATGATGTAGTGAGCAAAGACTTCAGAACGACCTGGTAAGCCTGTGTCTGTGTAACTGGCAGCTACACTTTGCAACTTCCAGAGAGATTTTCAAAATGAGATTGGTTTCTAGGGAGACAGCTAATTAAAATGACATGCTTAAAAAGGTACTTTACTAGCTGTTTAAAAACACAGAAACCTATGTCGGAGTGCTGCTTTAGCAGTTGACATGATCAAATATACAAATAGTTTATCTGTAGACAGAAATGACTCAACTTTTTTACAACTCTAGAAGGCCTTCATAAAAGGGGAAAATGTTTCCACTAAATAAAAATGTATCTCTTACAATAATTAATAATTTGCACATTATTTGTTTGGAAAAAAAATAGTGCACCTATAGCTATAGAGATGTACTTAAAAACTGTCTTTGTTCATTTAACAGAAAGATAATTAAGAGTAGATTTAAGGCTATATGAAGTGCTATATAGCATACTTAAAAAATCATTCTTAGTTGCAATTCAACCAAGAGGACAAATGAGCTTAGGTAGTATGTACTTTCTTATTTAATACACAAGGGTGACAATTGGTTGATTCTATACAGTTGTTGCAGTTTCCTCATTCTGTTAAACTATCACTTTTGAAAATGACATCAATAAATTCACACAGTACAACAAGGGATAAACAGTTAATGTTCCTATTATACAGACACTTCAAAATCACTTTACTGGATGCCTGTATATTCTGTTTATTGATACTATTAAATGGCAGATTACACAGAAGACAAGTTTTAAGAAAAAGTGAAAAATAACATCTGATTTACAGCAGAGCAAGGTAATAAGTCAAAGTGAAAAGTGTTACTGCCTTCTACAACAGATGAGATATTAAAGACATATACTATCTCACTTGACAGCCTGGAATAGTTTCTTGCTATTTAATACTCTATTTACAATATATTCACGGTTCCAATTCTCAAATTACCTTATCCCCTACACTGAATACAAAGTTAGCATCAATGCAGCCTTGAAAGGAAAGTGGCTAATTATTTACAATGTCACACTTCAAACAAATGACTAGTTTATTAATTGAAAAAAACATCTTTAATTGTTGATAAAGCAGCTACCATCTGAAGGTTTGATTAAATGAAGACAGCAACACACCAAAGACATTGTGGGAAAGTCACAGACGAGATGAAAACCCACAGCTCTTTATCTTGGTGTCTTTTTTCTGACATTCACACTGTCTTATAAATCTAATATGTGTTAACTGTTTTCAGAAAACAAATGACTCTAGCAAAATAAACATTAGTTTGAAGAAACTTGTATCTGGTCAAAAAAAATAAGATTCAAAACGAGACAAGTCATACAAAATGCAGACTGGTTTATCGCTGAGGGAAGCGGAGATAGATTGACTGCTAGTCCACAGTGGAGCCTCCTGGCATCAGACTGGGCTAAATAACTCAACTGTCGCGAAACTTCTCCATACCCGATTTTAAGTGTCCTCACAGATCATCCTCAATTCCTGAACAGGAATAAATTTATGGCTCAGGGCAGCATTACAATCATCTTCCTTGTATTTTATGCCCAATAGCAGTACAAAAAAGTAAAGCCATCAATACTTACTCGAGTTATTACTTCAAATCCTGATTCTTCTTGTTGATTTATTTTTAAATCGGGAATTGCATCACAAAGGAAGTCAGCCATTTCCTGGGGTGGCCTGCGGTGCGTTGAAGGATCATTACCTCTTATGGTTTCAACCAGGAAGTTTGTAACTTTGGAAAAGTTAACCATAGTGGCGGTGTAAGGGTCTTTTTTGAATTTCTGTGTACAAGATAGAAAAGATTACAAGCAAATTACAATTATTTGAAGAATGAAATCAAGAAAATAATTTTGGATTAGTAATTTATTAAATAATATCTATTGTTCCCTACTATTATTTGTTTCAGTATGATCAACATAGCTGTCATTCTAGCTGTTTTACTAAACAGAAAAAAATGTAGTTTGACCACTGATACATTTCAAATGTTGTATGTTCATATATCTGTTTAATGTGTATGTGTGACTAGATGGATGGGCAGTTTTAATTGAGACATTCTAAAAAGAACTGTTTATACAAAATTAATCATTGTACTGCTTGAAAAGCATTTATAAACAGCAACTGTCATACTATTTCCATTAAGCAATTAAAAGTAGCAGGTGGCCTCTTATCAGTTTTCTCTTTCCCATCTACCTATACAGTAAAGCTACATCTATTCAATTTGAGACTCAATTATTTTTATATATATAATGAAAGGGATATATTGTGATGCATTTAAAGACTAGGGATCAACACAGCTGTTTCTACATGCCATGAGGAAAATGTTCTCACTATAATTGCATCAAAGCATTTGCAAAAGTTCACATTACGTGGTGTCCCTATACTAAGAAGAACTAAGTTAATGAATGGGGTCACCTACAACATAACCGTAATCTTTAGCAGAGTCTTCAAAAATGTCTGTTGTCTCATTTTTGTCAATTTCCCTATATAATCCCTATATATTGCAATTAAAAAAAATCAACATGTGGATTTCAGTTAAGGATGATTAAATTAGATCAGCTCTGTTCCCTTTCTCACACATAATTTTCTACTACATTAAAGTACAAAGTAGGCAACAAAAGTATTTTGAAGATTTAGTACATTACAACAAAAGATCCCAAAGTCAATAAATGTTACGATATAGGGGCATGTGCAACATGTTTCTAAACTATGTATGCTGAACACACTGGTGTTGGAAAGGTGCACCTAACCAAGTCATAAAAAAGAAACTACAGAACCACATCAAGAACAGTAAACAATGCTGTTTTAGGATCTACTGAACTACCATCTCTTTTCACCTGTGGAACCCACAGAACTAAACTGTCATTGCTGTTTCAACATCTGATCAGCTACCCACTGAGCTCAATTGTGATTGCTGTTGCCATCTCTGGTTGGCTGCTAGAGTATCCCTTCACCTCTTCCATTGCTTTGCACCATTTGGATCAATTGTCCCTTCCCACCCTCTCATTCACAACTCTCCATCATGTACCTACTCAATTTACACTCTCTCCTATTCACCATTACTACACTTCTCTTTAAACTCTTCTTTCTCTATCATCCTATTTCTCCTTCCCCTATTATGATTTTGCCTTAACTACTTCTCTCCTCGCTAGTCCGCACTCATGAACTGTTTTGTCCCCTACACAGACCATACTCACCAGCCAACATAAACAGAAATAAACCTCACGCCCACAAATCCTCCTCGCATGTCCTCTTCCTCATCCTGCTTCTCCTCTGCTCACGCTCCTCTTTCTATCCCAAACATTTTCCTCCACTATTGCAATCCCGCCAACCTTATCCACATATCTCCACTACTCTATCTTCCCTTCTCCTGTGCACTATTGAATGCTAGATCTATTTGTAACAAACTTGCATCCATTCATGATTTATTAATTTCTAAATCCCCTCAACCTCCTTACCAATACAGAAACTTGGCTCACCTTCTCTGACACTACATCCCCTGCAGCTCTCTCCTATGGAGAACTCTCCCTCAGCCATACTCCCAGACCCAGAAACAAACAAGGTGGTGTAGTAGGCATTCTACTTTCTCCACGTTGCACCATCCAACTCATACCTTCTGAACTCACCATCTCATTCTCTTCCTTTTAAGTCCACACTATCCGTCTATTTTATCCTCTCCACACCTTTGTGGTGCTGTCATTTATTGCCCACCAGGTCCAGTCTCAATTCTTTGACAACTATGCGGCCGGGCTCGCTTATTTCCTATTCTTTCACCTGTCTGCTCTCATACTAGGCGATTTCAACATTCCCATTGAAAATACCACTGTCTCTTCTGTCACTAAACGTCTTTCACTTACTTCCTCTTTTGGTCTCTCCCAGTGGACCATATTGCCAACCAACTGTAATGGACACTCCCTTGATCTTGTCTTCCCGCTAATGCTTCATTTCTAGCTTCACCAACTTAGCCTTCCCACTCTACGACCACAATCTCCCTTACTTCAGCCTCACCTTACCTCATACCCTCCTGCCTGCACCCAAGTCCACACGTACACAATGACACCTAAGTACCCTTAACCCAATCAACTTCTCATCTTCACTAAAACAACTATTGTCTCCTATGTTTGTATTGTCCCGCCCTAATCAGGTCGCTTATTTCTACAACAAAACACTCAGTAGACAATGCAGCTCCTGCTGCCAAATACAGTCTCTGACAATTCAAACCACAACCATGGCACATGAAACAGATGTGACACCTGCAAAAGTGCACCCGCACTGCAGAGTGCCAGTGTAGAAAATTTTGTTTCTATCTAGATTTCATCCTATATACATTCATCCTTTCCCCTTACAGCAGTCTTTTCAATTGCCAAACAAATTTTCTTCAAATCTCTAATACCCGCCCTGTCTTCTGGCCTCTTTGCCACCTATGACTCACTTCTCTGCCTATCTGCATCTCCTCCCCTTTCCTCTTTCACAGCCCATGATTTTGCCATCTACTTCAAAGACAAAACAGACATCAGTCAACAAGATAATTCCTCATGCCAAATTCAACACACTACACTTAGTCTACCCACCTTCTCCCCAATACACCCTTAATTCATTCTCTACAGTAACTGAAAACAAAGTCTCTGCACTCATCACATCATCTCACTCTACAAACTGTCCCCTTGACCCTATTCCCTCCTAACTTCTCTGCTCATTTTCCTCGACTGCATGCCCACCTCTAGCTCACCACTTCAACCAGTCTCTCTCCACTGGCACATTTCCATCTCCCTTTAAACATGCACTCATCTCACCATTTCTAAAGAAATCTTATTTTGATCCAGCCTCTCTTTCCAACTACCACCCTATTTCTCTCCTCCCCTTTTGCCTCTAAACTACTTGAGCGATTAGTCTAAGAACGCCTATCTCACATTCTCTCATCTCTCACTCCATTCTCGACTCTCTGCAATCAGGCTTCCGACATAAACATTTCACTGAAACATCTCTTACAAAGAGTGAATGATGATCTATTTACTCTAAGGGTCATTTCTCCACACACATTCTCCTGGACCTCTCTGCTGCTTTTGACACTGTTGATCACCTTCTTCTCCTACACACCCTTCACTCCAGTGGCCTTTGTGACACAGTTATTTCCTGGTTCACTTCCTACCTATCTAACCGCTACTTTAGTTTTTCTACTTCTGGCACATCCTCCTCTCTACTCCCACTATCTGTTGGGGTCCCACAGGGCTCTGTTCTTGAACCTTTACTTTTTCATTATACACCTTTTCTCTTGAGGCACTAATTCGTTCATTCAGCCTCCAGTACCACATCGACGCTGATGACACTCAGATTGGTATTTCTTGCCCTGAACTCTCCCCTTCTGTACTATCTCGTGTAACCAACTGTCTGTCTGCTATCTCCACATGGATGTCCCTACGATGGATGGGGTACATCATTATGTAATGAAGGTTTGTACTTTAAACAGTTGGCTGGTCGCCATTTTAAGTGACGTCAATCACACTGACGGCAACTTGTGCTGTCATGCTTTTTTGCAGTGATGTCGGAAATATTGTATTTCAGTTTTTAGGCAAGTCTGGCTTTTCTCAAAGTCGGAGTTATAGCAATCACTATATTATTGGTCGCTATAACTTATCGGAGTGGAGGTCATCGGAATGATAACTACCACCGCCTAAACTACCTAAAGCTAAACATATACAAAACAGATCTTCCCTCCTAGCAGAGTGACCACCTCCCTCAAATCTCCATCACTGAAACCATAATGTCCTCAGTCTCCCAAGCCCACTGGGTTGGTGTCACACTTAACTCCGCCCTCTGCTTTATTCCCCACATCCACACTCTCACCCAGTCCTGTCGACTCCACTGTAAAAACATTTCCAGAATACGCCCTTTTCTTACTCAACTTGCTACCAAAACTCTTGTCCATTCTTCTCATCATTTCGTCTTAAAAACTGCAACCTTCTGCTATCTGGTATTCCCGATTCCCATGTATCCACACTTCAATCCATTCTAGATGCTTCTGCAAAACTGATCTTCCTCTTTCACCGCTCCACCACTTTGCAAATCCCTACACTGGCTCTCTGTGTCCCCCAGAATCCAATTCAAATTACTCATCCTTACCTACAAAGCCCTCAACACCACCACACCTTCATACATCTCAAATCTCATAACAAAATACTCTCCCCCTCTTAGAGCTACCTCTGATCAGCGCCTTTTCTCATCTCTGGTAACCACCTTTCACTCCCGCCTACAAGACTTCTCCCATGCTGCTCCCCAGTTATGGAATTTACAACCACACCCAATCAGGCTATGCCACAGCCTTCAAATCTATAGATGCTCTTTGAAAACCCATCTCTTATTTTTGGGCTTATCTTATCCCCGATAATACTATTCACACTAATGCACCCTCACAGCTGCCTCAATCTCCACTCGAAGCCACTTCTGCTCCTCTTGTTTCAGTTGTGCCCTCTTCCACTTAGAATGTAAGCCCTCAAGTAAGTAGGGTCCTCCCCACCCTTAGTTTTCATGTCTGTGTTTATTTTGTCTATCTTGTATGTCCCAGTTTTATGTATGTCGTGTTTTCCCTACTGTACATGTTTCAACTGTGAAGACATGGCACAAATACACAGAAATATTGTCTGGTCAATATTTGGTGCAGTAAAAAAAAAATAAGAGGTTAAACAAGTTTCCAAATCTAGTTAAGTAAATATTTACATCCTTGATAAACCATTTCTTGGTTAAGCTTAGTTTTATTTTGTTATTTCACGAGGATAGGTTTTCAATATTCAGTGATTACCGCAACATATATTACAGATGATCAATCATCTCCCATAATTTCATTGTACAAACTGGTCTAAATTAAAAAATAAACATTACCATACATGTATGAGTTTTACGATCTTGTATGAATCAACAAATACAAAAAGGTCTTGTGAGATGCTGGGCCGATACTCTGAATAGTGATCATATGACCACTTGGCAGCTGTATCTGGTCACCAGGGACCATCTCATTGTCTGATAGCATTTGTGATTGGCTGTCTGCACCTATTTAGTTCAAGTAGTGTTTTCCTTCACTGCCCATAATAGGCGCAGTGTTCTTTGAGCTCCTGCGATTCAGTGGCTGGCTTTTTGGACCTTTTTTACTTTCTGGCTGCCCTCACCTCTGCTTGGATTGAACTCCGCCTGCCGTGTCGCTTCTAATTTTCCACTTCAACCACTGCTTTAAATAACAATAACGATTGCACTTCTATCATATATATTATACTGCAAGTATTTAAGTATTACTTACATGCCTTGGTGGGTACAGTTATATCTAAAACATGTCTGACTCACAAAATTCAAGGTCTATAAAAAGACAACATATCATTAAAAAAAATGTGAAGAAAACAGAACTTTAATTGTATTTACCCTTTTATTAAAGTAAAAGTTATGTACACATATTTACAAATGAACTAGACAATCCTAATTAAAACATTTAATACTAGAGACTAAATATTGTCTCTAATTAACCCAGTAACTTCCTACCATCAGGTGTTTCTGCATGCCATGGGGGAACATATGATACCTCTTGAACAACTCCTAGTGATGGGCAGTTCAAATGAGAATCAAGGGAGTTGGTCCAATGAAATTGTGAGCTTACCTCTAACAACAGTGACAGCTGGCTTCAGTCATTGAATTCAATTAACGAAGCCATAGCAGTTTCACAATGAAACCAAGCAGCCTCTACAAGCCATGATTTCAATTAATAAAACTGCTCTCTACTGTGACTTTGGAGAGTAGAGCTTAAGTGGTCTTTATTGTGGGCCGACGCTAATACATAGCATATCACAATTATCAAAATGATGTTTTGCTTAGTCAAGTAGTCTTAGAAGCCCAGATGTGATTAGTTATTTAATGTTATGTGTACTTGCCTGTAATAAAGTGTCTGTTGGTTCCTCATGAAGGTTTTCAAAAGACTGTGAAAGACTCCTGTTATGGGAATTAACAAGAAGAATTCTGCTATCCTGTTCTGATCTGTAATAAAAAAAAATTTTTTTTAAAAAAAGTGTAAGAACCAGCCAAGTACTAGGTCTATAATATACAAATTCTATGTTGAAGTATAAACTGGATTAACAACAACGTTTACTGCAAACTGCGTGCATGAATCTTTTGTTGCATTTATTATTGCTAAAAACAAAAAATTTCTCTCGCAATTGACTACACTTAGTAAATTTACGGAAGAAAACGTGCTTGATTTATTATGAATTAAGTATAATTTCACAGATGAAAACACTTTCACAATAATTAAAAGTCACTTTAGGCCTAAACCTTCAAATCTAGTAGAAGTAATCTTAGTTGGTCAATCTAATAAATCGAAGGCTTAACCAAACCACTTATGGTAGTTGAATTTATTAGTGTATTCCCAGTAAAAATTAGTGCAGTTGCAGTAAAATTATGGACTGCCTACAATAATGTTTATTTTTCTTGCTGGACTATTCCTTAGCACACTAGCATATAAAGCTGTGTACGTGGATTGTTTATGCATCCATGATCCGTTAAGCCAAAAATGCATGGTGAATGCAGTATCAATGCCATTTGGACATTAGGATCAATTATTGCTGTTCTAAATCACCATGAGGCTGAACACAGTTCAAGCTGTATGGACTACAGGCACATCACATGTACGATATATGTACTGCATAAAAATTACCAAGCTACAAAAGACACTCCTACACATGGTTGTACTCTAATTTAATGGCTGAAAAGGAAAACAGATATTCCTTTATTCAAGAATGGTATAGAATTAAAATCAAATAAGCATTTTAATTATTAAAAAAAATACTCAAATATCTCGAGACAGGCAATTTCTGACACAAAACTGCCCGTTGTAATTTTTTAAACTCAGAGTGTAACAGCTAAGCAAAAGGGGTAAATGGCAAAATATATATTATGCTGTAATACAATCATGTTATAAAGGATAACTCCAAACTAATTCAGACGATAAAAAGTTATGGCAAACTTCTTTATCAATAACAGTCCGAAGTATTTCAAATATGAAAAATAAATCATTGTCTGCCACATAAACATTGAAACTTTACTAAACTGTACTTTTAGCCCCGGAGTTATTACAATTTTATATTAGCCAATACTGCAAAGTGATTTTAAACAAGAGTTTATTATTAAGTATAGGAAACGTTTTTCAGCCACTGTTGAGAGCGTGAACAACAAACTGGTAGACGAGCTGTCTATCACTTCTCCAATGAGCACAACAATAAACACTACTCATGAATTATTGCAGAGCGATAAAACAGAGGGCTGAGAATTTAAGAATGGGAACAAGTATCCTCTAAATAATACCAGCTTCATTTTCACACTAGAAAA
This sequence comes from Mixophyes fleayi, assembly GCF_038048845.1. Taxonomy (NCBI): domain Eukaryota; kingdom Metazoa; phylum Chordata; class Amphibia; order Anura; family Limnodynastidae; genus Mixophyes; species Mixophyes fleayi. The sequence goes on along the minus strand of NC_134405.1, from coordinate 237,167,993 downwards.
TATCACACAACATGAGGTATTTCTAATATTATAATCATAGAATGATATTTAAATATATATCTAGCGTTGTGTAAAAGGTCAAAAAAACAAAAACTATTCAGAGCGGGGACCTTAAAAGTCTAACTTAACAGGACAGCACATACTTTATTCAGCCTACAGCTGTTGGAAAGCTTTAAAAAAAACAAAACGTTATTATTGTTATTTGCCCCAGTAAAGCAAAGACATGATAGATAACAAAGGCAGAGGAGGCCTCAGTACACTGCCTGCATAAAACAATATGTTTATTCTGGTGCACAGCTCTATTCCAACAGTCCCATATTACTCTCCTGAACTAAATGCAATCATACTGATATAATCAGCAATTGTTCTGCTAGGGGCAAAGAAGGAATTTTCTTATTTCACTTGTACTAGGACTACCTTGAGTGTTATTAAAGTGTGAGATAGGATCTTTAATAAGTTTTATCTCTGCATTTTCAACACAACAGGATGGGACGGCATTATGAGGTTAGAGGAAATCAAACATAACATTTCCATGCACCACATAACTTTCTACTGCAGAGAGCTTTCAACACATTTCTAAACAATCAGGCAGACAGGGGTCTAGGACCTCCTAGGGAAATGTGGAGTGAAAGAGAAATTGACATGGCTAAAGAACACTAAACAGTATAGAATATACTCTTTTTTTTTGTTTCTTCACAATAAGAACAGACAAAATTACAAGGACAAAAAACCTGCTTAAAACCCGTATTGAGTTTGCCTTAAATTTGTTTTCTAAGACAAAAATAAACATTATACAATAAACCATTTCAGCAATAGCATGCTAATTACTTATTGAAAATAATCACGTCATCACCCAATCACATTACCATATGTAAGCCAGTTACACGTTGTATGCTAGCAAGAGACACATTCCACCTGGAGAGTAGGAATCTACCTTCTTTCTACATACAAGTCCTGCAGAAATTATATATATATATATATATATATATATATATATATATACAGTGGTTGAAAGTGGTTTACATTGCTAAATCACAGAGCTGGGGTCATGTGTTCCTCGTGTGGATCCGGTTCCCTCCCACAGTCCAAAGATATACTGGTAGGTTTACTGGCTTTTGATGACATTAAACTATGTGTGCATTTGTGTGGTAGATTATAACAGATTGTAAACTCCAGTGGGACAGGGACAGATGTGCGTAATTAAATATATACACTGTAAAGTACTGCAAAATGTGTAGCGTTAAAGGGACACTAACCCAATATTTTCTGAGCCTAATATTGGGAAATGCATTTGCTAGACACAGTTTATATTATCCTTCTCTGCTGGGTCTGGCACTTCTTTGCCCGCAACGGTCATATATTTAGACATCTCTACACCTGACCACACCCGCAATTAACACAAAATAGGGTTACAGTTCCTTTAAGAAAATAGTTAGAAAATCCAACAAGAAAACTTTGATTTCCTATAGTCAACGCTCTATTAATAGGTATACATTCTACAATTCAAATAGAACAGAAAAGGGCCTACAGTATTATGTGATACTTACTCACACAGCACCACATATTTCTCAAGGCACTCAAGCAGAAGTTCGTTTCCTCCTTGATGGAAGTGGAGAGCTGGAAGGATAACATCATCCTTCAAGCAGAAAACAAAATACGACCACCCCATGCCTTCTTTGTTCTGTTTAATTGACTTGAGATCGGTCAAGCTGAAGAGAAATGACCATTTGCTCTGGACATTTAAGGGACTTTGAACACCTTAAAAAGTTAAAAGAAAGAAGAGTTGGCTAAAAATGTGACAGGACATCTGCAAATGAACAGGAGGTTGAACTTTACCATCAGTTATAGCAATGTCAGATAGTCTGCTACATTTTGAAAAATAAAAACATAAATTACAATTAAAACGCTGGAAAAGAAATCACATCTGTCAGTTCTTATATTTCTTGAATAAGTTTATTTTTCTGACATGTGGACCCAGTGACCCTCTAATAACTGTAGATGAATAAGTCCAGTGAACAGGATTCAGTCAAGTAGTAAGGCTAGATAAATCTGAAACATTACACAAAATATGGTTGTTTGTGGCAAGATCACATACATTAATATAGAATAAGGAACTGGGACGTTTACAAGAACTAAATCTGAAAAATTAAAAAAGTAACAAAACAAAAAGTTAAAAACACTACATTCTACCCATAACATTTTTAATTTTATCACTCATAATATATATTTAGACATAAACACCTGTGATACCATTTTTGGAAAAATAAAAGTGAAGCTAATTTAAAAAATCTATATTAAATGTATTACCAATTTATTTTATAAACTTTTTTTTTTTTAAAGGAGCCGATTAAATTCTTTGCGCAGTGCATCCAAATATCACAGCGATGTGCAGCCATGCATGTTACTACAGTAACAAACATTGCAGATTTTTCTGCGTGCCTCTATCATTCCGGAGGCACTCCTCAGCACATTTACCTATCCAACCCCTATTTAAAGGATACATTATATTAATGTTAGACAGTACGGATACCTGCAAATACAAATCCAGCACTTAAGATCAAAGGCGCCGCAATGTTCTTGGGTATTGGCTATAAGCGATTTATATATATTTACACTTAAGGTAACCATACAAGTAAAGATTTTATGAATTTTAAGTAACATCGTTTTACAAACAATATTTTCATAGAACAACTTGTACAGACACAGAACAAAAACGTTTGTGTTCCTAGCAATTCTGCTGCTGGAGGCGGCAACTGAAATCCCATGCACAAAAATTAGTGTAGGATTTGTGTGCACTTTAAATGGCAAGTATTGACATTTTTAAGCATTATTGTGTCTTCCAAAAATAAATACCATTTATTTATACACGTGAATCATGAATATGGGCAACTTGAGAAAGCTTCCTCAGGTTGTCTCATTATAGAAACACACATGAATGGAATATTCACATGTGGGCAGTAAAAGAATGCGGGTTAGTCGGAATCCAGGAACTCTAACAAGAACAAACAGCTTATAACCTGGAAACAAGGGTAGTGCTGGTGCCTGTTTGTAAGGAGAGTATGTGTCCTGGTTAATATTAAAATATTTTTATGAAATTATGGTGGTGGAATAGGTCAAATAAAAATGTAAAAGGTATCACAATGAGCAGAAACGCTTAATTACATGGTCTGCAAGGTATATAATCACCAACTCCAACTCAAGGCAGTGTAAGAAACCCACCCAACATTTTACTGAAATAAGCTAAAATAAGAAACAAATTGTAAAGTTTAGGTGCTGCTTGCTGGATATGCCAGGGTCAGCCATTGCTGTCAAAGTCTCACTTTTCTCATTTTATTGCCATAAGTAAGTGTGAAGTTAATGGGGGTCATCGACAACTTCTCAGCCTGTATTAAAAAGGCCAAGCCGAAAAAGATGAAAGGAATTAAGCACTTTTACAGCAAGTTGGAAACCCGCCACATCTGGTGATCAGTGTCATCCACAGTAATTTACTATTTTATTTAAATGCACTGAACTTCACCTACAAAGTTATCCATTAAGTTATAGGTTGGCATTACTTTAACAAATCTGATTAATTAGTTCACAAAGTTAATGATTCAATTATTAGGCAAAAGATGTTCTAACATCTAGCAAAAACATAAAACAATAATAAAAAACAAAATAAAACAGTTTTCCAAACACATTTCCTCAGTGCGATGGCAAATTATTTGAAAAATAGAAATACTGGTAAAAAGTTTACATGTTGCAAATTGTGCTTCTTAATACAGACCCCCATTTGCAAACTGCTTTTTCTTAAAAGAAACTGTGTTGACCATGTCCCACTCTGCTTCATAACTGTTTTGATGTTCTGTGCAACCAACAATTCGCTCTTTTGGAGTCTGATTCCACTGGACAACTGAACTTGAATCCTTGAAAAAAATATTGGAAAAAAAATAAAAAGATAAATGAATTACAATAAATAACAATTAACTAAAATATATAAATGACCACCACATTTTGTCTTGAGGCGATATGTACACCCAAGATATCTGGATAGTTGCAAATTAGCTTTAGTGGTGCGTCAATAGTGCTTTACAGAGGGCCTGGGCTAAGTCACCCAAAATTATAAGTTGGAAAACAACTTGGTTTACCTGGAACAACTGTAACAGTCACTCCAGTGCAATAAAACACTTTTGTGGGGAAAATATGGCCAAGTAATGCTCCCAGTCCATACTGCGACTCGTCAGTTTGCACAATAAAGTCCTTGTTACAATTGGGCACCAACAGTACTGGAGCACGAACCAGGGCTTCCTTTAATGACTGAAATGCCAGCTCACAAGTGGGTGTCCAATCAACTACTTTGGGGAGTCTCTTCTTAGCCAGCTCTGCCAGCGGCTTCGCTACAGTACTAAAGTACTAAAGTCTTGGACGAGACGTCTGTAGTACCCTGAGGTCCCTAAGAAGGCCAGTACTCATTCTTCATCCCACATGGCATGGACTTAAACTCGAACAGGCCAAATGGGGTGATGAATGACAACCGTTCCTGAGCCTCGTGGGTCAGCAGTATCTGCCAATACCCCTTGCTCAAGTCAAAGGAGGAAATATACATTGCCCCAGCTAACTCATCTAACAGAGCGTCAATTCGGGGCAGGGGATAGGCATCAGACACAGTCACCTCGTTCAACCGGCAGTAGTCTACACAAAACTGCATTGTGTTGTCCTTCTTGGGAACCAATACAACGAAGGACCCCAAGGACTATGCGATGGCTGAATAACCCCTAGCTCAAGCATCTCCTGTACCTCCTTGTATATATTTTCCTTGGCTTCTGGTGAGACCCGATAAGCGGGTTGCCTAACTGGCCTATGCTCACCAGTGTCCACATGGTGAACCACCAAGGAAGTCCGACTGGGCTTCCTACTGAACTGAGTCGCAAAGAGCCACAGCACTGCCTCAAGCTGCTCCTTCTTGCGGGCACTCAACTGTTCATCCCAGCCCACTTCCTCTACACCACCTTCACCTCTGGCATCCGCGAGGTCAGGTAGTGGGTCACTTCCTGGCTCCTCAGTTGGTAAGCAGAAAACCGCTGCTATCGACTCCACATGCTCGTGGTATGCCTTCACCATATTTACGTGGTAGGTCCGCTGCCGCCTACCGTCGCTATCAAATGACACCACGTAAGTGATGTCGCAAAGGCGTTTTGAGATCGTGTATGGTCCAGCCCAAGCAGCCTTGAGCTTGTTCTGGTGCCCAACCTCAAAAACTTGCGCGCACCCTGATCATTCCAAGTCTTCTGTTGTGCCTGCACTTCTGCCTGTGTTAGCCTGTGCGAGCCCCATGAGATTCTCTAACCGATCTCTGAGCTTCAACACATACTCCACCACAGAGACATCCAGGGTGGGTAGCTCCCCTTCCCAAGACTCCCGAAAGAGGTCAAGAGGCACACGAATTCTGCGTCCATATAGTAGTTCAAACCGATAGACTCCTGCGGCATCTCGAGATAAGTAAACAGGAGGTGTGGCAGGTTGCGTTCCCAAACCCCCCCCCCCCTCCAAAATTACAAATTCCCGTAGCATGTGGTTCAAAGTGCCAGTGAACCGCTCGCACAGTCCGTTAGTCTGGGGATGGTAGGGGGCATTACGGAGTTTCCGCACTCCGCCCAGAAACACTGGACTGGTTCACTCATGAACTGTGTCCCTTGATCCGTTAAGATCGCAGTAGGGAACCCTACTCTGCTAAATACTCCTAGTAGCGCGTCCGCTACCTTTTCCGCAGTTATGGAGTACAAAGCTACAGCCTCTGGATACCGGGTAGCGTAGTCTACCACAGTGAGGACGTACCTCTTACCCGATCTACTGGGCACAGGCAGGGGACCTACGATGTCCACAGCCACTTGCTGAAAAGGTTCCCCAAATATTGACAAAGACATGAGGGAAGCACGAGCACTGGGATGCCCAAGACGCTGACACACATCACAGGACTTACAGTAGACCCTGACGTCATCCGTCATTTCCAGACAGAAAAAGTTCTGTGACAGGCGCTTCAGTGTTCGGTCTCTTCCCTGGTGTCCTGCCATAGGAATTTTGTGGGCAACTGACATCAGTTGCGCGCGAAAGCCCCATCTACCTTCCTGGCCAAACGGAACAACAACCCTTTATGCCAGATCACACTCCCCACCTCCACCTCTGGAAGGCTGCCGCCAGTCTGGCACCTGTTGCCTTCCAGTAAGGGATCAGAGAGCTGAGTTGCCCTTAACTGTTCACTGGGGCCCTTACTATTGTCTAAGTCAGGATACGCTGCAGGGGGATCTAGGTTGGGGTAACTAGGGTCAGTCAAAGGGGGGTCACTGTGGTCAGCTATACTCACCGCTGGAACTGGCATACTGCTAGGGACAGGAGCATCACCGGGCACCCCCACAAAATCAGGTCGGCAAGAGACAACATCTTCAGCGTTGCTAGGGGACATAGTCTTTCCAGCGGCAGAGGGCTGGCTGTTTCCTGAAGAAATAGAAGATGTGGTCCTTTTCCTTTGGGCTGGCTGAAGCGGTAGTTGCTGTTGATGGACATCGTCTAGCAGCCTTAGTCTTTTCCTCTGGGCTGGGTTGTGCAGGTGTAGATCCTGAAGACTGAAATTTAGCAGCTTGGCTCCGGGTAATAGAGCTGAGAAATGCTGTCACAATTACACCCCCAACATCGTTGCCCAAGATCACCTCAGTTGGGAGGCCATCCATAATGGCAACATCTCGCAAATCCTGTCCGTCTCCCCAGTCCAGATACACCCTTGCTACAAGCACTTCCTTCTCCAGTCCATCTGCCACGGTAACATTGGCAGTGTGACCCTGTAATACTGCAGCAGGATCAATAAGATGGCTACAGTTATGGATGCACCTGCCTCTCTCAGTCCTTCTCCCTGCAGGGGTCCCACTTGGACCGACTGCAGGTTCCCCCACTTTTTGGGGGGTCTTTTGGACACACAGGTGACTCTCTCTGCGGAGTCACCTTCTGACACACCACACTCAATTGAGCCGACGGGGGTGGAAATAGTCTCTAATGGCTCACCTTCGCCAGTTATGTAAGTCAGCCAGGCCCTAGGACTCTGATTAGGGGCAAGAGTCTGGGGTGCTGGGGCTGTGGGACAGTCTATCCTTAAATGACTGGTGTTTCCCGCAGTTGTAGCACTTCTCCAGCCTGGGCTCTAGTGGTCGCTGATAACTCCCAGAGACAGGACGGGGCAGTGGCTGGTGAATGGTACCCGAAGGGTTAGGTAGTTGCTTTTGAGGGTGAGTAGAAGAGGGGTGTCCCCCTGATTGTACAGTTCTTTGGGGTTGGCTGTTAACCTGGCACTTCTGCTAGTGTGGCCTCACTGCCACGTACTGATCCCCCAACTGGGCCGCTTTTTTCCAGAGTTGCTGGGCTACAGTCCCATACCCACTCCTTTACCTCTGGTGCGCACCGGCGGTGAAATTGCTCTCTCTTTATATTAAGTCCACTAATTCTTCCCATTACAAGGCGTCAGATCCATTAACCCATCTTCTTGCCAACTGCCACAAATGGTTGGCAAATTCCTCATGACTGATATGAGTGCTTTTAGCCAAGTCCCGAAACTTCTGCCGGTAGGTCCCCTGGGTAATAACATAGCGCTTGAGGGCCCGCATAAGCACGTCGTAATCCACACCGTCCTCTGGGGCCACTCCACGATAAGCTTCCACTGTACGACCTTGCAGCGTGGCAACTTTACCCACTCCTGTTTGGGCAAGTCATGGAGGCTACAAGACATTTCAAACACCTGCAAATGTCGATCAATATCTCCAACAGTGTCATCAAATTTGGTAAAGTGGAGAGATCCCAATCTGTGTGCAGCAGATGTCTGTTCACGAGCCGCTGCAGGAGGTGGTGCCCACCGATCACCCGAGAACTTGATGATAAGCAACCGCTCCGCCTCAGTTGTTTTGTCTCCCAGAGACCCCAGCTGCTGCATTAGTACTGAAAAGTTACCCTCATCATGCTGTGGAACTTGCTCCATTGGTTCACTCTGTGGGAGGGGGCTGTAGCTGGAAACAGGTGTGTTCTGGGATCTTACTGTAGGTACCTCTAGGTTTGGAGTTAACGTCTCCTCCTAGTCACTGTCGCAGTTAGCTTCCTCATCTGCTAACCCGTACTGCGTATCCCAGGCTTTCAGGGCCTTTTTAATTTCGCTCCTTGACGATGTGTAAGGAATTTCTAACTTCTTTGCTTGGCACAGTATCTCAAGGTCCGCCTTGGACATTTTACTGTACTTAGACATCCTGATCGTTCTCCTGGCTGCAGTTATTCCTCTCCTGAATAACTTTGCTCTCCTGACTGGTGCATGAAAAGTTGCCTGGGGTTATCCCACCGCTTGCCACCAGAAATCTGTGACAGGATGGACCGCCTATGCCACCCTGTCTGTTGTTGCAGGGAACTGGCTGGGCTTACTTTGTCACTGATCCCTTCTGCTATCCCAAATGCACCCTCTAACCGCAGTTAGATTACAAATGCTGCCACCAGTGGACTTCTTACCGGCATCCAGTAAGAGGTTTCTTCTGGGTATCTGACGCTGCTAGTGTACCCCCCGTTACTGGCGTAACTGGCCTGGTACCCCTGACCTCTTCCTATGGATCAGGGTTGCTGTGGATGGATACCCCTGGCCAGAGCTGCTGGGTAGCGGGCAGAGCGGTGGTACCGGAAAGTTGGGTCCAAGAACAGCCGAGAATGGATTAGAGTTGGGTCTAATCTGTAGGTCACAGGGATAGAGAAGTTTCCAAGCAGGTCTTTGAAGCAAGTGATGTTTATTTGCTCACACTGGTTGGTACCAGCGATCAAGTCAGATGAAACAAGAAGAACAATTTTCAATACAAAACAGTGTTTTTTTTTTTTATACAGTTTTGGACACAGCCTCACAGGGTAAGCCAGCCCCCTGAGGTCTGAGCTATTTTTAGTATCAGGATGCAAGATGTTTACCCAAACATTGATTTACATGCAATGCAAAGCTAACAATATTTACACTTATCTGTGATATCCTAAACTTGCTGTGATTTCCTGCATCTTGTTTTAGATACAGAGGAAATCTAACAGCAAGTCTAATTAAACCTTCCTGTGCCTTCAAGTGCTGGACCCCCCACACATCAAAAGGTCTAATTAACATGACATTAACATGGGTCCTTTCTTCACACAGTTGCAGAATACACATTCCTCCACTCTATTGCTAACTTGAGATTTCCCAATGAAAAAAGGTACAAAACCCCAAACAAGTCATTTCCCTACGCCAAAATATACAAAAGACTTCCTCAACAAATGCTTATTGCATCAGGTATATATCTCAGAAATAATGCATTTCCTCTAGCAAAGTTAAAACTAAAAACGAATTTCCTCCCCTGGTCTCAGAAATAAAAATATTTCCGTTAACAAAATGCACACAATATCAAAAGTAAGTACCTTTACAATTATATAAATAAGCGCTCAGCGCTATTTCCTTTAAATAAATTTATACCATAAAAAAGTGACCCAGTCATAACACCTAAAAACAGGCTGCCTTATATAATTTAACTACTAATTACTCTCCCAAATATACATGTAAAAGTTATGATTGTCTCCATTGTCTATTTTGTAACGAACATATTTATTTTCTTCTGTTCCCTTTCAATGTTTCAGTATTATTCTCCCATATAAGATATTCTACTACATTTCACTTCGGTCTAATATGAGTGGCTCCTTGCTTCTAATTGTCTATGTTCTGCAATTTAGAGCAACCTAAAGACAATCAAACCCAATAATATTCACTAAACCTCCTACTTGGCCCCCCCCCCCTTTCTCCCACTCATTTCCCAACACCTCCTTTCATCCCACTTATTTTAAAATAGAGAAAATGTTGAAACAAAAAAGCGGGGTTCACCTTATATAAACACAGTACAGCGAACCAAACTAAATACCTTTACAGCACAAAGAATATTAGATGAATCCAATGTTTCTTCAAGAGGTCTCCAATCTACTATGACTTCCACATCCTTTAAAAAAAAACATAAGAACACAATGGTGAAAGTTGCAGTTTACAGATGTAATTTTAGTATATTTGTATTGTGTGCTATTTACATAGACCTGTTTCAAAATGTAAACATTTCATAATTATGAAGATTTTTCATCTATATTCTCCAGTTGTCAAAATATATGGTGTACGCACAAATCTGTTGTAATCCATAACAAGCAACCAGCTTGTAGCTGACATTATCCTAGTGCAGTTTAGAAAATGAGAGCAAACACTGATTGATTGCTATGTGTTCTGGCCTATTTATGCACATTGCACCATATGGCTATATATGCCCAATATAACGGTACATTAAGACCTATTCTTCACTGACAACTGTTACCTGTAGCCTGACCCTGAAAACACAATCTCCTCTCTTCAGTCTATCCTCCACAACACTGCTCTCCCCCTGTATCAATTCCTGCACTGGCTCCCAATAACATTAACAATCAAATGGCCTCATTTATGAAAAAGTGTGAATCTGCAGGACAATTCACTTTGAGCAAATGAACCTCATTATTCACCTTGAGCATACATAGAGGCTGAGCTACATTCTTGTTTTGGGAACTGTCTAATTCTGCAGGATTGCAGGTCCATCTGGAAATGTGCATAAGCATCACTTTATAGTCCTGCCTAGAAGAGTATACCCAGCCATTCTGCTGCCTGAAACCTCTATTGTCTTATACAACATGACCCCATTCATTAATTTAAAGTACATTTGCCTACACTCCAGAAAGTCTAGAAGACTCACAAGTTTGGGAGAGTTCAATCGGATCTTCGAATGAGTAGGCCACCCTCCTGTATCCCACTGATCCTTAAGGTTAAGACGGCAAGTCCGTGATGACGATACATATTATCAGGCAATAGTTGGGTCCTGAACATGCGACTCGCAACATCTGGACCACCCTCCTCCCCAGGTGCCTTTGCACAGTGTGTGTGTGTGTGTGTGTGTGTGTGTGTGTGTGTGTGTGTGTGGGGGGGGGGGGGGGCTGTGATAACGGATATCGCTGCGATTGAGCTTCCATCTGGAGGTCCAAAAAGTGGGAAAACATGTACTTTTACCACACCAGTGGAAAGGTTCCTAAAAATGCACCTTCTCAAATAAATAGCACATCGAAAATGCTAAAACATCCCAAGATATAGGCCAAGGCCTGATCTCGAGTACTTCTGAAGACAAATAAGATTTGGTGGCCCTCCAATAACCAGAAAATTATCTCATAAAACTGCCCTCTCCACTCCTTAAATAGTATTTAAATATCTTGTCCCATAAAATGAAACTTAATTTTCGCCTAACTCTCAATCAGCAAGTAATACTCAGTTCCAGCCAGCTACACATGTGAGAATTGTAATTTTTCACTGAATGCAGATCTCTGTGCTTCCATCATTTGCACCTTGGTGTGCAATTATACACTTTTGCAAATAACCTTTTATATTTTATATGAATATGAAAGATAAACAGCAGACCATATAAAAAAAACAAAAAAAAACCTATACCTTGTCTATCACACACAATGTTCCTGGTATTAAGCTGTCTTGATCGTCCATTTTTCCACAAGAAGAATGTATGAACACCCCTTCCTGGTCAAAAACTATCTGGAAGGCAGAAAAAAGAAATATATGTATTAAAACTATTTATATTAACAGAATCAATCAAGTTGTTAGGAAAATATGCTGCAGAATTGCCCTGCTGAATGAAGCAAAGATATTTGATAAGGCATCCAGGCATCGGAGTGATGTTCAATGCTGTACACTCAGCCACAATATAAAGTGCATCAGTGAGACTTAATAACAAAAAATAACAAAAAAAAAAAGCAGTTGTTTTTTTAAGCAAATCAATACATAATCAAATATTGATGGACATAGTATTTAAAGGACTGTGTATAAAATATCATCATACAATGACTTAACTCTTTTATCAAACTATAAGTTTGAACCACAATTAATCTGCTAAATAGTTGGGCAGCACGGTGGCTAAGTTGTTAGCACTTCCGCCTCACAGTGCTGGGGTCATGAGTTCAATTCCCGAACATGGCCTTATCTATGCAGAGTTTGTATGTTCTCCCTGTGTTTGCGTGGGTTTCCTCCCACACTCCCAAAACATACTAGTAGGTTAATTGGCTGTATCAAAATTGATCCTAGTCGCTCTCTGTGTGTGTGCATGTTAGGGAATTTAGACTGTAAACTTCAATGGGACTGATGTGAATGAGTTCTCTGCACAGCGCTGCGGAATTAGTGGTGCTATATAAATAAATGGTGATAATGATGAAATAGTTAGATATTCCATCCTGGATTGCATGATAGCTCATGACATTAAATAGTCTGTATGGTATAATTGCAAAACCATATATTAGTTAAGTACTAATTCAAACATGATTTTCCATTGATTAAAATCACTCAAGCAAAGCTGTCCACTGTTACCTCACTTTAGGACTTGAGAAATAGCTTAGAAATAAAAAAAATTACTTGATGACCCATTCAGCAGCCAGTCAAACAAATCTAGGATCCAGCCTCTTGCCTCTCCGTCTGTATGTATTACCCAGTATTGTTTTATTATTGTTTGTTCCCAATTGTAAAGCGCTACAGAATTTGCTGGCGCTATATATAAAAAAATGTTCATGATGATCTTTTAAGAAGCGAAAAATATTAATTTAATTACACTGAAATTAGACGTTAGATCCCAGCAATAATGTTGTAAACGCATTGGCTCCCAGATTCCTGGGATTAGCCTAGCCCTACCACCAAACTGAAATTTCTATATATAAAATATAAAAGAGAAAATACAATGTTTAGTGTTAGCCTGACTACAGCATATGTGTTAAAAATTAAAATGTTGCCTTCCCACTACATTGCAGATAGCTGAAGCATCTCCCATATCATTAAGAAACTACTACCCTGATGGAATCAGCTGGACGACAAAAACTGAGACAGGGGTAATATAAGCTAAACTGGCACTGTCCCTGTGTATGAATCCACCAATCTACACAGTACATTTCTGCAAGGTAAGCAAGTCTGCATAGCTGTCAGTTATACTGTGTCTGCTCCAGTAAAAAAGCAGAGTATGATGGACATATTTAGTCAAGTATAAACACTCCAGTTATTTCAGGTATATTATTCAGCTGAACATCATCATCATCATTTATATAGCGCCAACATATTCCGTAGTGCTTTACAATTGGGGACAAACATAGAAAACTAATAAACAAACTGGGTAAAACAGACAAAGAGGTGAGAAGGCCCTGCTCGCAAGCTTACAATCTATGGGACAATGGGAGTTTGACACATTGGTGAATGGTTGGAACAGTACAACAACTTAGGATAAGGAATGTCAATGGAGAGTCAGCGACTTGCAGCTATGCAGCAGGAGAGTCAGCGACTTGCAGCTATGCAGCAGGAGAGTCAGCGACTTGCAGCTATGCAGCAGGAGAGTCAGCAACTTGCAGCTATGCAGCAGGAGAGTCAGCAACTTGCAGCTATGCAGCAGGAGAGTCAGCAACTTGCAGCTATGCAGCAGGAGAGTCAGCAACTTGCAGCTATGCAGCAGGAGAGTCAGCAACTTGCAGCTATGCAGCAGGAGAGTCAGCAACTTGCAGCTATGCAGCAGGAGAGTCAGCAACTTGCAGCTATGCAGCAGGAGAGTCAGCAACTTGCAGCTATAATGCGGAGGTAGGTATAACAACTGATGTGCAGTGAAGACTCGTGGCAGTGCAGGTGGGTAGCGGGGAGAGTCAGTGGTCTGCGGATAGCTGTGATGGGAAGAGTTGTCCAGGTAGGAGCGGGAGAGTCAGTGGTCTGCGGATAGCAAGTTGTACCACTGCTGTGATGGGAAGAGTTGTCCAGGTGCAGGTAGGAGCGAGAGCGTCAGTGGTCTGCGGATAGCAAGTTGTACCACTGCGGTGATGGGAAGACTTGTCCAGGTAGGTGGCGGAATAGCGGGTAGTCTGTAGCGGCAAGTATACCACTGATGAGCAAGGGAGACTTGTCCAAATGCAGGCAAGCAGCTGAATAGCAAGTAGTCTGTGGCGGGTACGTTACCACTGATGAGCAGATAAGGCTTGTCCAGGTGTAGGCATGCAGCGGAGTAGAGGTAGTCTCTAGCGGGCAAGTTTACCACGGATGAGCAGAGAGGACTTGTCCACAGCAAAACCGATCACACGAGCAGAACACAGGAAACACCTAGGAGTCTCAAGGGAATGAGAACCAAGAACAGGCAACGATACTAAGGACACAGGTGCCTTAAATAGTGAGTGGTGATCGATTCACCAATAGGATTAAAAGCAAGGTTTTAAGTTCAAGAGTCTTGCACAAGCGCAATCCAGTCAAGATGGCGGACGGCCGCGGCTTAGGACAGGCGCCGGCAGGAATGAGAGAGAGCCACGTACCAGACCAGAGGCACTAACCGTCCGGTGAATGACAGTACCCCCCCTTTTAAAGGTGGGCACAGAACACTTGAAACCGGGTTTGCCCGGATATTTGGAATAAAATTTCTTTAGAAGAGCTGGAGCATTGAGATCTTCTGCGCGGATCCAAGAGCGCTCCTCAGGGCCAAAACCCTTCCAATGCACCAGGAAGCGAAGGATTCCACAAGAGATTTTGGCATCCAGTATTTGGGTAATCTCGAACTCCTCCTCTTGATGAGCTTGAACTGGGCGAGGTACTGGAGGAGGAACCGAGAATCGGTTGATGATGAGAGGCTTGAGTAATGAAACGTGGAAGGCATTGGAGATCCAAAGGTTCTTTGGTAATAACAACTTGAAACACACGGGATTAAATCACTTGAGTGATTTTATATGGACCGATATAACGTGGGGCAAACTTCATGGAAGGAACCTTCAGGCGAATATTCCTGGTAGAAAGCCATACGCGGTCTCCAATTTTGAGTGGTGGAATTGCTCGCCTCTTTTTGTCAGCAAAAAATTTATATCTGGAAGATGCCTTCTTCAGGGAGGTTTTAACCTGAGACCAGATAGTTTTAAATCTCTGGCAGGAACTTGGGTGGGAGGGAGGGCAGGAAATTCTGGGAGAGACGGCTGGTGACGTATACTACAAAGAAAGGTGTTTTCGAAGAGGACCCGTGATACATATTATTGTGGGCGAATTCAGCCCATGGAAGCAAGTCTACCCAATTGTCCTGGTTGGCTAAGGAAAACATTCTTATAAAAGTCTCTAAATCCTGGTTGACTCTTTCGGTCTGCCCATTCGACTGAGGATGGTATGATGATGATAATGACAGTCGAATACCCAAGGTTTTGCAAAGGGCTCGCCAGAATCTGGAGACGAACTGCACTCTTCTGTCCGAAACTATCTCAGATGGACATCCATGAATCCGAAAAATTTCCTTGATGAAATGGTCAGCCAATGTACATGAAGAGGGTAATCCTGTCAAAGGAATGAAATGGGCCATCTTTGAGAATCTATCTACCACTACCCAGATGGTATTACATTTCTTGCTGGGGGGGGAAGATCAGTGTCAAAGTCCATACTTATATGGGTCCATGGTTTGGAAGGAATAGGTAGTGGTTGGAGTAGGCCCGCCGGTGTTCTACAGGAGGTTTTAAATTGGGAACAAATGTCACAAGCAGCCACAAATTCTTTGACATCTTTCCTAATCGAGGGCCACCAATAGCTCCGAGAGAGAATCTCTAGTGTTTTTCGTTCTCCAGAATGTCCAGTGAAACGAGAGGAGTGATACGACAAAATCTTTTTACGCAGAGGTGGTGGCACAAGGGGTTTCCCAAATGGTAGAACATTGGTGGAAGAAGTGGCCAAACTCACAGATTTAGGATCCAATATAGGACGGTCAAAACAATCTTCAACGTCAGCGGAAGCAGCAACCGCCCGAGACAATGCATCAGCCTTTTTATTTTTTGAAGCCTGTTTGAAAGTTATGATTAAATCAAAGCGAGAGAAAAAAAGTGACCATCTTGCTTGTCGGGGGTTCATACATTGAGCTGACTGTAAATAGAGAAGATTTTTGTGGTTAGTAAAAATAGTCAAGGGGTGACGAGCCCCTTCCAGTAAATATCTCCACTCCTCTAAAGCCACTTTTATGGCCAATAGCTCTTTATCCCCGATAGTATAGTTCTTCTCGGCAAGTAGAAGAGCTCGGGAGTAGAAAGCACAGAGATGGAATTTCCTTTGTTCTGATCTTTGGGATAGAATGGCCCCTAGTCCATTATTAGAAGCATCTACTTCGAGGAAGAAGGGAAGGGTCACATCAGGTTGTCCAAGAACAGGAGCGGTGGAGAACGCCTTCTTAAGGAATTGAAATGCTTGAAGTGCCTCATCTGACCATTGCTTGGTATTGGCGCCCTTACGGGTCAGAGCCACGATTGGGGAGACACTGGAGGAGAAACCTTGAATGAAGCGTCAATAAAAGTTTGCGAATCCTAAGAAGTGTTGAATCGCCCCGAGAGTAGTTGGCTGGGGCCAAAGTAGCACTGCATTGACTTTCTCCGGATCCATCTCTAGACCAACTCCAGAAACAATATATCCCAAGAATGGAATCTGGGATAATTCAAAGGAACATTTTTCTAACTTGCAGAATAGTACATTTTTTCGGAGTCTAGAAAGGACCTCTGCCACATGCTGTTGATGGGAGGACAGATCTTGCGAGAAAATCAATATGTCGTCCAGATAGACGACGACACAAACATACAACAGATCCCGGAAGATTTCATTCACGAATCCCTGGAAGACAGCTGGGGCGTTACACAACCCAAAAGGCATGACTAGATATTCATAGTGTCCATCCCTGGTGTTAAAAGCTGTCTTCCATTCGTCTCCGGCCTTGATCCAAATTAAGTTGTAGGCGCCACGAAGATCTAGTTTAGTGAATATTCGAGCTCCCTTGATGCGGTCAAACAGTTCGGTATATAACGGGATAGGGTAGCGATTTTTGATGGTAATGGCGTTAAGGCCTCAATAGTCTATACAAGGTTGTAATGACCCATCCTTCTTCTTAACAAAGAAGAACCTCGCTTCAGCGGGAGAGGTGGACGGCCGAATAAACCCACGATGGAGATTTTCTTTGCCATAGTCAGACATTGCCTGAGTCTCTGGTAACGACAGAGGTTATACACGACCCCTAGGAGGGTTCTTGCCAGGTTGTAAGTCTATAGGACAATCCTAAACCCGATGGGGTGGAAGGCGTTCTGACTGGGCTTTATCAAATACATCCGCAAAGGAAGCATACTGTGGAGGAAGGCCGGGCGGACAAGGTGCTATAGAAGATTTATTTATTTTTACTGGAACAACTCGAGTCAGACATTTGTGATGACAATTCGGACCCCAGGAAATGACTTGCAGAGTGTTCCAGTCAATCTGAGGAGAATGGAGTTGAAGCCACGGAAAGCCAAGTACAATAGGACTGGTAGTAACGGGAAAGACCAAAAAAGAAATTTGCTCTTGATGTAAAGCTCCGATTTGAAGGGTCAAAGGAATGGTGTGTTGAGTAATAATTCCATTGATAACTCGTGAGCCATCTATAGCGGTGACAACAATAGCTGTTTTTAAAGGAATCACTGGTAAGGACCACTGACACTAGGGAACTTGAAATAAAACTTCCGGCAGAACCAGAGTCCAGAAGTGCTTGAGACGTAAATGACTTGGTAGAAGTGGAAACAGTAACAGCGAAAGAACAAATTTTAGAGTCCATGAGACATGGAGAGGATTCCAGGGACCCTAACCTTACCTCTCCGGAACAGGTTAGGGACTCGCGTTTCCCGACTTTCTGGGACAAGAGTTCAGCATATGAGTAGAGTCAGCGCAATAGATACAGAGTCTATTTTTCACTTGTCGCTCTCTCTCCTCAGAAGTTAGTCTAGAGCGTCCTATCTCCATGGGTTCTACAGGAGGCGGAAGGTGACGAACTCGAGATGTCGGGTGAACGGAGACTTTAGATGAACTTTCTCTTTCAGAATCTCTTTCTCGAAATCTCATGTCTACTCTGTGGCACAGAGAAATCAAATCATCCAAGGAAGAGGGTAACTCTTGTGAAGTCAGAGCATCTTTTATTTTGTCAGCAAGACCCTGCCAGAAGGCAGCTATCAGCGCCTCACTGTTCCATTGGAGTTCAGAGGCAAGTGTACGGAATTGGATTACGTACTGGCCTACTGAACGGGATCCTTGGCGTAGTCGGAGAATACTGGAGGCAGCAGAAATAACACGACCAGGTTCGTCAAAAATTCTTCGGAAAGTTGAAATAAATATGGCACTATCTAATAGAGAGTCATTTCTTTCCCACAGAGGGGAGGCCCACGCCAGAGCCTGTCCGGAAAACAAAGAAATTAGATAGGCAACTTTAGAGCGATGAGTAGGGAAATTGTGAGGGTGAAGTTCAAAATGAATGGAGCACTGGTTGAGAAAACCCCTACAAGTTTTCGGGTCTCCATCATATTTAGCGGGAGTAGGCAGGTGTAGCGTAGCACAGGGTCTCCTCGGGCAGCTAGGGCCTGAAAACATTGGAACAGCTGTTGCTGCCGTACATCTTGTTGTTCAATCCGAGTAACCAGATGCTGCAGCATCTCCCTAGCTGTTGGTTCCGATCCTGGGTCTGTCATGGCCTGTTCTTACTGTCACGGGCACTAGGAGTTTCTACCCAGGATTCACCAGGTGTGATTATGCTTACCAGAGGGGCGGAGTTTATCACAGCGATCATCTGGGCAGTATGGTGAATGGTTGGAACAGTACAACAACTTAGGATAAGGAATGTCAATGGAGAGTCAGCGACTTGCAGCTATGCAGCAGGAGAGTCAGCGACTTGCAGCTATGCAGCAGGAGAGTCAGCGACTTGCAGCTATGCAGCAGGAGAGTCAGCGACTTGCAGCTATGCAGCAGGAGAGTCAGCGACTTGCAGCTATGCAGCAGGAGAGTCAGCGACTTGCAGCTATGCAGCAGGAGAGTCAGCGACTTGCAGCTATGCAGCAGGAGAGTCAGCGACTTGCAGCTATGCAGCAGGAGAGTCAGCGACTTGCAGCTATGCAGCAGGAGAGTCAGCGACTTGCAGCTATGCAGCAGGAGAGTCAGCAACTTGCAGCTATGCAGCAGGAGAGTCAGCAACTTGCAGCTATGCAGCAGGAGAGTCAGCAACTTGCAGCTATGCAGCAGGAGAGTCAGCAACTTGCAGCTATGCAGCAGGAGAGTCAGCAACTTGCAGCTATGCAGCAGGAGAGTCAGCAACTTGCAGCTATGCAGCAGGAGAGTCAGCAACTTGCAGCTATGCAGCAGGAGTCAGCGACTTGCAACTATAATGCGGAGGTAGGTATAACTGATGTGCAGTGAAGACTCGTGCCAGTGCAGGTGGGTAGCGGGGAGAGTCAGTGGTCTGCGGATAGCAAGTTGTACCACTGCTGTGATGGGAAGAGTTGTCCAGGTGCAGGTAGGAGCGTCAGTGGTCTGCGGATAGCAAGTTGTACCACTGCTGTGATGGGAAGAGTTGTCCAGGTGCAGGTAGGAGCGGGAGCGTCAGTGGTCTGCGGATAGCAAGTTGTACCACTGCTGTGATGGGAAGAGTTGTCCAGGTGCAGGTAGGAGCGAGAGCGTCAGTGGTCTGCGGATAGCAAGTTGTACCACTGCTGTGATGGGAAGAGTTGTCCAGGTGCAGGTAGGAGCGAGAGCGTCAGTGGTCTGCGGATAGCAAGTTGTACCACTGCGGTGATGGGAAGAGTTGTCCAGGTGCAGGTAGGAGCGTTAGTGGTCTGCGGATAGCAAGTTGTACCACTGCTGTGATGGGAAGAGTTGTCCAGGTGCAGGTAGGAGCGAGAGCGTCAGTGGTCTGCGGATAGCAAGTTGTACCACTGCTGTGATGGGAAGAGTTGTCCAGGTGCAGGTAGGAGCGAGAGCGTCAGTGGTCTGCGGATAGCAGGTTGTACCACTGCGGTGATGGGAAGACTTGTCCAGGTGCAGGTAGGTAGCGGGAGCGTCAGTGGTCTGCGGATAGCAAGTTGTACCACTGCGGTGATGGGAAGACTTGTCCTGGTGCAGGTAGGTGGCGGAATAGCGGGTAGTCTGTAGCGGCAAGTATACCACTGATGAGCAAGGGAGACTTGTCCAAATGCAGGCAAGTAGCTGAATAGCAAATAGTCTGTGGCGGGTACGTTAGCACTGATGAGCAGAGCAGGCTTGTCCAGGTGCAGGTATGCAGCGGAATGGCAAGCAGTCTATAGCGGGTACGTTTACCACAGAAGAGCAGATAAGGCTTGTCCAGGTGTAGGCATGCAGCGGAGTAGAGGTAGTCTCTAGCGGGCAAGTTTACCACGGATGAGCAGAGAGGACTTGTCCACAGCAAAACCGATCACACGAGCAGAACACAGGAAACACCTAGGAGTCTCAAGGGAATGAGAACCAAGCACAGGCGATGATACTAAGGACACAGGTGCCTTAAATAGTGAGTGGTGATCGATTCACCAATAGGATTAAAAGCAAGGTTTAAAGTTCAAGAGTCCTGCACATGCGCAATCCAGTCAAGATGGCGGACGGCCGCGGCTTAGGACAGGCGCCGGCAGGAATGAGAGAGAGCCACGTACCAGACCAGAGGCACTAACCGTCCGGTGAGTGACACCCATGCACACTATTCCATTTACCTGTCCTCCTGAAACTTTCTTCTCTCTCATTTTCTTTTTTCTGCTTCCTCATTTTTCTCTCTTAGAACACTCCCACTCACACTCGCTTCTCTGATGACTTCTCTCTTCTCTGCTTACTTGTGTCTCACTCAGCGAGAGTGAACGAAATGCATGTGAAATGCATAGTCTTGCATCCCACTTCTGTTTGGGTAAAGGAGCCACAAAGGTAAAAAAGTTAAACAATCAAATCCACTGGTACGTAAAGTGAATGACTGTAGCTATGTAATTCCACACTTCTTGGAGGTCACGATCGCAACCACACTGCTGGGAGGTGTGGAGGGAAGGCAATCAAAGCCACACTGCTAGCTAGATTACGTGCCCTTATGTGGGTGGGGATGCCAGGGTAGTGGACATATCGGAAGTCTTTAAACGGCGGTAATACAGAGACATGGGAGTAGGGGAGGGAAGAGGGAACGGAGGATGAGTGGTCAATCATTTTGACCATAAAATAAAAACAGTGGTAGTAGTGGTGGTATGGCATAGCGTTGATTACTAACCCACTTCAACCACTGACTACAAGTTAAAACACCAATGGGTATGGTAACACTACAAACAGTGATTTCTAGCGTTGGCTTCATATGCATGTTCACAAACATTAAAAATGCATGTAAATGCATTTAAAAAATGTCATGATGTGTGTATTTGGCTTAACTATTCTCAAAGTGAAAACCCCTTTTCTATTTTAGCAATGAAAAGGCTGTCCTGCCAATTGCTGTGGACCTTGTTACCTGAACAATCCCGGGTGTAAAAAGATTGTCAGACAAATCTTCGTACTGTCCTTGAGATATGGATATTAATTTAGCCACTTCCAAGGTGCCTTTATTCCCATTTGGCAAGTCCTTCATAATTTAATCCTTAGATTATTTCTATATGTCTCTGAACCATCTGAAGTTCTCCTATGTATTTCTAACACACAGGTGTCCAAAACTGTACCCCATATTCAAGATGGTGGTTTAACAAGTGATTTATATGACAAACTTACATTTGCTCCTCATACTTTATTGCCCCTTTTATATACACCCTTACTTATTCCTGAGGCCCACATTAATAACCTTAGTCCAATCTGCTTCCTATCCCTGAGCCGGTTATCTACCTAAGTACATATTTTTCTTCTAGTCCCAGTGCTTTCATTTTATGGACGAATTATGTTGAACTATATCCAATGCTTTTACCAAATACAAATAACTCCCATTGTGCATTGCCAAAATAGAGTTTATTCCAACTTACTGTCTCACAGAAACCCTCAGATTAATTTGGCATAAGTGGTACCTTAAAAAAATAAGTGTTGTTTATTAGTTTACTATTGCTTTGTTTTAGTTTGTTTTTTGCAACCAATTAATGTAATAATTATATAATAAATGTATTATCTGTGAATACAATTTGACTTATAAAAATAGCTACTAATCCTGTTTAATAATATATATGTAAAAGTTTCCAGGAAAACGTCAGAACTAAAGATATTTAAGATATAATCATGATTGTTTCAGTTTTAATTTTACTGATGGACACTGCAGACAGCCTAGCCTAACAAATGGCTGACAACAGAACAAATAACTCAGCTGTATAACAATCATAGGGGCATATTCAATTGTTAGCGAGACGGGTGAAAATCCTGCGCTCGAAAAAAAAAACAACCTGTGCTCGTTTTTTCCTGTTTGAGCGCGCGTTTAAAAAAACAAAACGCTCAATTCAATTGTTATATTGCATCCACCCCCTCGCGCTCTATTATTGGTCCTAGCGAGTTTGAAATGAGGAGTGGTTAAGGCAGTCATTTTAGTATAAAAAAATGAATGCAAATTAATTCAATCAAGAATGGCCCCAGCACTGCACAAGAGAATGGGCCCCCACACTGCAATTAAGAAGGGCCCCAGCACTGCACAAGAGAATGGGCCCCCACACTGCAATCAAGAAGGGCCCCAGCACTGCACAAGAGAATGGGCCCCCACACTGCAATCAAGAAGGGCCCCAGCACTGCAAGCAACAATGCCCCCCCCCCCTGTACAGCTGATTAAAAGATTTTACAAGGAGGTTGCCATTTACAAACATTTCTTGAACACTGGCCAAGCATGGACATTTGTAAGGTACAAATATTTGTGGCACAGTGGGCAAGCCGGACATTTCTTGGAAGGTACAAATAATTTTTGGGGCTTTGCGTAAATGAGTGCGTGTAGGTAAAGCATCATAAAACTGAGGATTTCGTCAATGGTGAGTATTTTGTTTTGGTTTTTTTCAATCTATGGTGTACATGAGGGTGTTTACTGTATTTCTTGGGGTTTTATTATTTTTAATAAAGATTTGTGGTTGGAATGAGGGTGTTGTGCTTTTATTTAACATTTTACTTTGTGGAACTACAGATCACAGCCAGCCATGGGTGTAAGAGCATGTTGGCACTTGTGGTTCTACAAGTGCAAACATGCCCTGGGTGCCATGGGTACGCTGGTGCTTGTAGTTAGACAAGTAGCAGCATGTCCACACTATTTAGGCCAACATGGCTGGCTGGGACATGTAGTTCCACAAATCAAAATATTATTATTTTTTTTTCATACAAAATCCCCATTTATTACCCTACTACTCACAGCCCAGGGGTAGTAGGAAGAGCCCTAGTGCTATCGGCACTGGGCTGGGTGTCCCTAGGGGGGTGGCCCGCTTACATTTTTCAGCGGACCACACTCCCTAGGGAATCCAGCCCAGCGCTGAACAGTCTGTGGGTGTTTAGTCATTATGGCCGTGGGACCCAAACTGCGTTCCCCCCCCCTGCTATAGTGCCTATCACCCCGGCTGGTTTGCCTAGTGCTGGTTCAATTAAAATAGGGGGAACCCTACACCAAATTTTTCAAAGATTTTAACTCACACATCAATAGCCTGCCAGCACTAGGGCTCAGACTAAATAGAGTGGGGAGCAAACGATTTTGGTTTTAAAAAAACCCCAAAAAAAACATGCTACTTTTCACCGAGAGCTGACTGAGGTCAGGCACAACCACCCCCCCCCCCCCCCCCCCCCTCTAAAAAAATGATATAAAAAAAGTTTAAATACATGCACAACTAATGGGTTTTTTTAAAGGGTGAACTTTCCAAAAATTATTAATTATTATTACACTTTTTTAAGTACTTCTCAGCTTTTAGGTTATTTTGATGAACTTTTACACCTATTTTTTCAGTTTACTGTATATTTTTCTAAACTTAATAAAAAAAAAATTTCTTTGAGCAGACCAAGGAGGTGCGAGATGAAACAGCAGATTTGCCTGTTTCACACTCAGCGTAAAAAAACAATTGAATAGCTTTTTCCGCTGAGGGTTCGCATCCAGCCTATACTTTAACATTGACAAACGGTTGGAGCGCGATAACACCGTTTCAGTAAAAATAAAAAAAAGATTAGAATTGCGGGAGAAGTTTCCGCGCTCGAAAATAAGGAAAAATAGCCAAAAAATTACTTAACACGCTCGAACTTCGAAACTCGCTAACAATTGAATATGCCCCATAATGTGCTGTCAAAGTTATATAACTCTTCAATGTGTATCTGTGAATCTCATTAGTAACTTTTTATGTAAGGCAACTTGTGTTTGGATGTATGAACACATAGAGGTACTTCGCTGTGGACTAGGCTTGTTTCGCTAGCTAACACCAAATCTTCCGTTTCCTACTTTTCTCCATTCCCCTTTCCACACAACACTGCCCCTGTCATAAAATAAAACAGATACGTTACTGCTTCCCACAAAATCAGCAAACTTGTCTCTTTAAAAAGTGTTTGCTGTGGAGAACATTCTGATGATCAGATTGGCTGCAGGTCGCTCTAGCCTCACTACTTCACAACTGGAACAAATAAGAGATGAAGACTCCTACACATGGGCGCTGTCTCTAAACTCATGGTACATTCACCAAGCTGCGTTCAGACAGTGATTGCAGCTAAACCAGAACTGCACATTGGGTTAACAGAACTCTAAACACTTGTGTTCACGGTCGACAAAGGTTTCAGCAATCTCTACGTGCGGTACAGGTTGACCTGCATTCACCAAGACCTGACTACTTCTCAGTCCCTGTATATACGAACCATGAATAGAATAAGGTGTTTTATACATGCTTGTAATAGCACAATAATGGAGTCTTAATAAACCCTTTTATTTTAGCAATACTCAAATTTCCACCAGATATCTAATATATAAATGCTTAGTGGCGTCTGTCTGTCTGTGTGACTGTGGAAAAAAAAAAAAACAAGTTGCATCCCCACCTGCTGGGCGGAGTTATACACTGACCTACTAAATTCTTAGTGTGTGTGGGGAAACAAATTCAAAAAGGGCTGAAATTTGGTAGGGCTCAAACTCATTTTCGTGAGGTAATTTTACCTCATGAACACACATGTGTAGAGGCGTGCGTTAGTGTGTGTGTGTGTGTGTGTGTGTGTGTGTGTGTAAAAAACTATTTTCTCAGAAAGGGCTCATCCAATTGACCTGAAATTTGGTATACTGACATTATTTGACAAAAAAATTATAATAGTGAAGTCAGTTAACTTCCATCATCCCCCCTTCCCCCCGTGGGAGGGGTAGTAAAGGCTAAATTTACGAGTTGAGGGGTCAAACTCATTTTCGTGAGGTAATTTTACCTCATGAACACACATTAAAAAGGGCGCTTGCGTCGGGAAGTAACGCTCTTCCCCTGAGGAGGCCTGGGCTAGGCCCAAATGCATGACAAGAACCTTTTTAACACCTTAAGTAGCTTGATTTGACTAGAATGCATGAGTATCATGCACGGGTTAACTTGTGTAATATAAATAGCCACTTTACCAGTTACTCCATATTTCTGGCAAGTATCCAATTCCAGTTCTGTAAATATATGATCATAGAAATTCCAAATAACTACTACTGAATGGACAACAATGCAAATTATTTGGGAAAAGGAGTAACAGATTGCTTTGCCTTGAAGAGCTGAGTTTCCCATCTTTACAAAGATAAAAGTGGCACTGGTGTTGTCAATCAAAATATAAAATGGATTATGCCAACAAAACATTTGCTTTAATCAGTAATTCATACTTCCTCTGCTTTCCATGATCCTAAAAACAAGTATACGACTGAAGATTGAACAAAATTTTATATTTCGAGCTGCTTCTTAGCTTGATATCAGCTTAACCTAAAAGGAATTATACTAAGAATGTACTCATATGGAAAACAATATGTTTTGTAAGCCTTTATTTGAGGAAGGGGAGAAACAAAGCTTCAGAAAATACTTTTATTTTTGTAGTCGCTTTTCCTTGGTTGTCAGAGCAGCTTTGGGGATGCAGAAAATCACTAGTTGTTCGTAAGCTGTAAATAGAGTCTGTTACACATCCAGAATGTGACAGCAAGGCTTACTAAAGTTGACCTTTTAAAGAAATATAACAGGTTTTAGACAGTTTTGGGAGAACTGCCCATGTATACGTCGTCAGTCGAGCAGGCTGGTTGTCCTTTACACACAGTAAGAAAGATTACAAAAAGACACTAATTATTGAGTTCCTTTTCAACATCAAGATGTATATTCTAGTAAAAATAAAATACTAAGAACCAAAACATGTTATGAATATTGCAATGATAAACAACACAACAGAAACAGAATCTGTTCAATGTTCTCATAGCAATCAGACAACTTTGGCAGCTGGCCTTTCCAAGGGCATGTCTGTTTAGGGAATTGTCATGTGAAAATAAATGAAGATTAAGCCACACACAATTAAGTCAAGAAAAACAACCTTACAGATGTATTCCACAACAGTTAAGCAAAAACACTACATACAGTATTCAGGTCTCCAATAGTCATGCATTCTATTTTCAATCTGTTAAACTACCCATTAAGTGATCACACATTAGACAAAACAACCATTACACAGTCGACATTATCCAGACAATTAGAATAGAATCTAACACTTGAATACAATTTTAAATGGGCACATTGCAATAAGCAAATGCACATATTCGTGTCACATGTAGGAACAGAAGGAAATTCCACTCACAACTTTATTTACATGAGTCTCTGGACATGATTACAGCATAAATCCACTATAATGTATCACCTTCAATAAACTATCATGAACAGCTTACAGAATAATACATATCCTGAGAATTACATGTAGATGAGAAAGTACTGGGCCATTAGTCAAAATTACAAACACAATATCACAGACAAAAACCTATAAACCTGAAAGCTAGAAACGCAGGGACAGTTGCAACTACAGAGCGGGGAAAAACATTCTGAACCTTCAAAATGATCTGTATTCCTACATTTATGTATCTAGAATATTAGCCGATTGTCAATTAATTTATAATAGCAGGTTTACTTCTAATTTCCATAAATATATTTTATATCTATTCCCAAAAATCTGGAAATAGCGAAAATGCAAACCATTAAAACTGACTTCTTAGTAACACATGATGATCTCAGTACTACAAATAGGTTAACCCTTGTTTTACCTGGCTCTATAACCAGACTAAAATCTCATTTGACTTCAAAGTCAGATGATCCTCTATGATGTCACTAATTTGAGACCAGATTAAAGACACAGGGGTTTCTGCTCGCTCACAATATTATGACATATAGCTCAATAGATCTTTCCCCAAAAGTGTCTTTCAGATTATGTCATTCTTCTTGGGTAATAAATGGGTGGTGGTATAATCATTTGCTAATAGCCACAAGATGGCACTAAACAAGCATACAGAAATGTCTACAAAAGTAAAACAGAATTTGATAGCACAAAAGAACATGTGTGTGTTTTCAATATGTATTTAATGGGAGGAGTTTGCTTTGTAAAGTTTTCATCCATGAGAAAGGAAATGTCCAAATTGGGAGGCTGGGGTCCAGGCCTGCCTGGGCAACACTGCATTGGAGCTGTGCCAATGATGCTTTGTCATGCAACACATGCCAGCTGAACTCATGACCGTGCAGGAGAGAAAAGACAGGTCAAAAAATGGAGGCGACGTGTTCAGAGGAAAAGATAAATGACAGCTGGGAACAGCCAGACCATATATCTGGGCACATGTAGGGTATCACGCTGGGTACTTCACAGGACAACTTGCTGGTCATGTTACATTTTGTGGCACTTATTACTTGTCAAGTACATCTCATTGGGTTCACAACTTATAATGTCCCATTGTGTTAGAATTATAACGTAGCATAGTATATAATGTTAGGATTATAACTATTGGCCTGTACATTGTGTCATGGGGTTGTGTACCATGGCCATATAGCTGTATATAGTGTGAGTATGGGGATTGTGTGCATTATATTTACTTATTTTGGTATACAGCGCATGCTAAGTATTTACCCTTTTGCCCTACTGCACTATTCACAGAACATTTAATATATCCTAAATTGCGATACCATGCATAATAAATGTTTATCCCATAATTATTTGCTCTACCATATGCACAGCAGGTCATTGATGGTCAATACATCATGTGATGTATGCATCCTTTGAAATGGATATATGTGTTCATAAATACAGAAGAATAAACTGCAATAAAATCACACACCCCAATAACAGACTTTGCATATTGCTCTAAGCTTCTCCAAAAAAACTTGAATAGATCAAATAGGGTGGGAGAGCATTTTTTTCAGTTGGGATGGGAAGGGATTCTGGAACAATTTGTTAGACAGCAGACCTTTAACATCGCTGACTATTCCAGTGTGGAAATACTGTATAGCAGGATCTCCAGGCATATTAGACTTTCTTCCTCTTCAGATGCCATGGAAGCCCTTACAATGGGTTATCTCCTGAGCAGAGAGGAAAAAGAAAACACCTCCAGAGGATATATAGTGTGACTTCTCCTCCCCATAGGTGTCTTTTCCCTGAGCAGGTCTGAAAATGTGGCAGAGCAGTGGCACAAACACCTTGGGAAATGTACATATTTTACACAGGTGGTAGCAAAAAACTATGCCTAGCTTATGTATTACCTCGTACTAGGCACAGATTTCTTTTTAAATTACAGTGCCTTCAAGCACTTTCATTTTTATATATTACAATTCCTTCAAAGTGTACCCATCAATATACATTTCATTTTTGTGTAACTAAACACTAGCCTTGTAAAGATGATTGTACTTTGAAACCTACTGAATTGGTGCTTCAATCTCTTGCAAACCTCTCATTCACTGAAGCACCACACATTACCCAATGTTAGGGGAGGTGTGTCAAGAGAGTTGATTGATGCTTAAGTTACTGATAGACCTGCATTCACAATAATGCATAACCAACGACTGCGCATTTATTATTTAATGCAGATTAAAACATGGTGGTGCTGTTGAGCAGGCACACATAGAAGTAAAACAAGCAATAAACAAATATAATCACTTTGGAGCCAATTTAACACAAGCATAGCACTTATGGTTGTATATAGTCACTAGATAGCAAGTAATACCAATATTGGAGATTAATATACATTGAAACTTTGTATTACTGATTATGTCCTTCACACTCTTCCCTCTCTTTTTGCAGCAGGCTGCCATAGTACAGTGAGGTTATTCTCTGAAATACATTATTCTGAGACAGTGACATGTTTGTTGGTTTGCTCTGCAGAAATGCACTGTGTGGGTTGTTGGATTCAAAGAAAGATACAGGGTAAATGATGTTACAGCAGTTTAACTGGCCAAAATATCCTCCTTCACTGGATATCTCTCACCTTCAATCCATTACTGTCCTTCAGCTTCTCTACTTAAAAAAAAAACAAAAAAACACTAAACCTAAAATATGTTGCCTTATATCACACTTGGACAAAAATCGAAGTCAGCAAATTAGTAAATAAATTTTAGAGCTGTACATATTTCTTTTCAGTGGTGAGGACATTCACAATTTCAGGTTGTAGAGCAAAAATACTAACAATTACTTCAAAATGCCAAACTGCAAAAATGGCAATTATCTTAATCTATACACTACAGGGGATATTCAATTGGCCGCGTTACTGCAAAAAGTAACGCGGCCTGCGCACTATTACCGATATTACGGTAATAGTGCGCTTAAATACCGTTATTATGGTACTTTCAACGCCGGCTTTTTGTGAGCAGAAATCCGGACTGATTTTACCGTAATAACGGCAATAGCGTTATCGCAGCGCTAATCTGGGGGGGAATTGAATTCCCCCCAACATGTTATACCATCCTGCCATCAAAAAGCAACACCAACATGTGCTTTCCCAAGACAGCAGCAATATATGCCCTCACAACATATCACCAGCTTTGCCAACTACAGCTTTTGCCCATTAAACATTACATTCTACCTAGCTTTCCTCTGGCACATCTACTGGAACCTATAAGAAAATGTTCTCGGTATAGTGAGCTGCCCCATACACATTCAAGAACATTGCACTGTTACAGTAGCCAGCGTCAGAGGTTTCTACAGGAAACCCCAACCATGTAGTCACCAGAGTTTCCGGCTGGCTGCTGTAACAGCAGCATTCTGTAATGCAACATGCAAAAGAAAAAAATTATTTTATTGGGTTGTAGCAGATGTAATTGGCTATCAGTAAGCAAGAGACAGCTGGAGCACAGAAGTGGAATAAACCAGGACATGCTAAAGTCACCAGGGCAGGTTTCTTAAAAGCCATGGTGACCAGGTTTATCAGGGGGTTTTTTTCAGCCATACTTTATATTAAAATACCTACTTATAATGTTGACAGATGAGCAACATTTTCACAAGCCTATTGAAAGGGAAGATACTTGAGAAAAAGTTATGACCATGGGTGTGGGGGGGGTAAACCCTCATAAGACATCCTGCCAGTAATCAAACAACAGACTTCGTCTTTTAGCCACCTTTAGAGACAATAGATGATGACAGAGCAATAATTTGCACTCGGCTACATAGCAAACATAACTTCAGTATCAAATATAAGTTCAGTCATGGTATGGGAACCCATACATATATGTAAATGCTACTAATAACTCGTGCATAGATGGTGACTACTTCCTTTTGGATTAGTGGTCCTTAAAGTGGAAAGCGAAAACTCATCTTTTTATTTAAGTGAAAAAAAAACAAAAAAAACTTACATGCTTAGCCCACTATACCCCCTCTTACACTTTTCAATCTCCATGCTTTCAACTGCTCTTTCCTCACCAAGCGTACATTTTGTGTGCCACTTTAGATGGTCTTTTTTAGATAGCACTTGGGAACAGGGCTACCATGGTTTGGTTTGTACTAAAATGTAATGTCAGGCTACCTCTTAAAAAAAAATATGCAACCCTATGTAAAAGAAGGCTGCTTTATAAATAATTGCTAATATTAATAAATGCCAAGAACAATAGCATTTTATGAAATGGAAAGGTTTCCTTTTACCCGTTTATGGCAACAAAATGTGAGCTATAAAAGGTAAAAGGATCTTCTGTGGCACACTCATATTAATGGTTTGCAACAGTCATTCTTAAAGACACAACAACACTCCATACAGGACTGTACGAACAACAAAATAAAACAGTAAATTCAATTGCCCTACAAAATATCCACACATGGGCACTATCAAGTTTTTATTTTAAGGCTCAGGGTTTATGGTACATCTACGGATAACTTAGCCTAGAATCCTGATTAGTTTTTTTTACTGACTTTCTGCTGTGCCTGATCATAGGTTTTAAAATTGCTGGCGACTAACAGAACCAATATATTGGTGGTTGTCAAATTCAAAGTGATAAAATAATAACTGAGTAATTAATTTATGTACCTTCTGTTATCTTAAGATTGTTGTGATATTGCTATTGATGCTTTATATGGCAAAGCATTTCAGGGTCAACTTGTTTAGATAGCTCCAAGCTATGAATATACCAAAACGTTTTGAACTTTTAAACCCCTTTAACATCATCCATTATACTACTTTTCCTCTAGGCCGGGTGTTCTTAAACTTTTTTTTGTGTTATGGACCCCTTTGGCAATCTCGTGAAAGCCTATGGACCCTTTTTCATAGCATGCATGGCAATCTGCACGAAGTACAACATGAAAATATTACTATAAACTTCTATTGGTGACAAAGTCACATATACTGCTAATACTACTGTGGTTTGTTGCCTACATCCATAATTGAAGAAAAGTCTACATTTCGATTACAGGTTAGTAAAAATAAAGATGTAATTATTTTCCCATCCAAGTAAACAGACCCAATTAAATCTATCCAAGGACCCCAGGTTAAGATCCCCTGCTCTAGATGCAATAGCTACTTTTGGAAAGACACTTGGCATTTAACATAACAGTTTGCTAAGTAAATAAATAAATGCATACTGATAGAAAGCATTTTTTGTATGGCATGTGAAAAACACTTACAAATGTTGACAGTAATCTCTGTGATACATAATCACTAATTTATGATATATTACAAATAACAAATATTGCCCAAGAGGAACTAAAAGGTATGTGCCCAGAGGCATTTTTTACCCAAAAACCACACATGTAAAAAAAAAAGCATATTTTTATTGGTCCATTTATTGTATTGTAGCGGAAGGGGGCAGAGGAATACATGTTTAGCTCAGCTGTTTTGAAGGCATGATTTAGCTTAGCTGGAATTTATGCAGAGAAGGGAGGTTTTTTTTCCCCATGGCTAAAGCCCCAAGGTCAATGCAATAACAAATCCAACAAACAATAGTATCCTTGTCTGTGGAGGAAAAAAAACATTGGTTTCATACTTGGAACCCATAATGTTGGGCAGCACAGTGGCCTAGTGGTTAGCACTTCTGCCTCACAGCACTGGGGTCATGAGTTCGATTCCCGACCATGGCCTTGTCTGTGTAGAGATTGTATGTTCTCCCTGTGTTTGTGTGGGTTTCCTCTAGGTGCTCCGGTTTCCTCCCACACTCCAAAAACATACTGGAAGGTTAATTGGCTGCTATCAAAATTGACCCTAGTCTCTCCATCTCTGTCTGTGGGTGTGTGTCTATATTAGGGAATTTAGACTGTAAGCTCCAATGGGGCAGGGACTGATGTGAATGAGTTCTCTGTACAGCGCTGCGGAATTAGTGGTGCTATATAAATAAATGATGATGATGATGTGAAGATAACAGGTGAAATTTTCAAAGTGTGCAATGTCTCACACTAAGTTCCTAAGGATATTTCTGGCTTTTTCCATGCCTTGGCTAAGGAACACTTAGCAGCTGAAAAAACATGTGATGCCAATTTGCTTAAATTATTATCTGCATTCTGGACCGGGTAAGAAAGCAGGAAAGACCATGGATATTTAGGAATGTTTCATCTCACCCTATCCTATTCTTTAACATTATCCCAGGATGTGGCTAGGACACATCCACTAAATATAGAGAAAGGCGTCCAGGTGTACCTTAGATCAGCCAAACCAAACACTTTATGCAGCTTGTTGGGATATAGTCCCACTAACATTTTATACAGTTTTATTTA
Organism: Mixophyes fleayi; assembly: GCF_038048845.1. Taxonomy (NCBI): domain Eukaryota; kingdom Metazoa; phylum Chordata; class Amphibia; order Anura; family Limnodynastidae; genus Mixophyes; species Mixophyes fleayi. The sequence continues at coordinate 237,135,028 of NC_134405.1, read as the reverse complement.
ATTAACATAGAAATATTGCAATTGCCTAATTTTCTCCATAATGTTTCTTTGGGGTAGGTCCTAAATCATGCTCATATTACCATTCATACAATTCTTGTGCATTTAGAATAAGGGATGAAATGAGGCCCTTTGAATCAGAAATGTTCTACATATTGTTTCATATGGCGACAAGGGATACATCAGTTTGACTAGGAGTGAGGGCAACAAGTGCAGAAATTGGACAGATTAAAAGGCTTTTACTTGGTGTAAGTTAAACTTGTGTGGGTCAGGAGATTTGCAAAATAATTCAAGGCTATAAAGTCAGCAGCATACCACACTTTAAACCTGCTCAGATCCAAACCTTAAGGAAAGGCCAACACTAGGGTCAGTCCAGGTTATTCCACGATGGAATAAAAGGGGGAGGAGTTCTTAAAAGTTCATACATGTCAAAACTTTCCCTGCACTTAAACTTATGCAATAAACAGAAAAGCACTAAAAACACAGTAGTTTGACAAAAGCAGGTTAGACCATTGACCAAACATTAAAGCAACTGCAAGAACATTTTGAAAACTAGTTCAACACTAATAGGTTGATGTAAACTATTATTTGTTAATATACATAGATTCAATGCCATATATTAGAAAGCGAGTCTATACTGTTAGTCCCGATTCTGGTGGTGCGATAGGTGACTGAGCACATAGTTCATATTCGTGGTACGCCAATGACGGCAGTAAAAGACGAGTAGCAGGACTGTCCACTGTGAATAACATAACCGTGTATAATAACAGCCAATGTATGTATACTATGTGCATTACCAAAAGGTATGCAAATAAAACATGACAGCCTAACTCTGTGACTGTTCACACCACAGACGCAGCATTTCCGGGATCACCGGGACAACAAAACTTCCTTTTTCCGTTACCTTTCCGGTGACAGGCGCCGCCATCTTGCCTACGAGTGTTTATGATGACGTTTCCCTCTTTCACGTGCCCTGGAACAACACGGGTGCTGCCAGTCGCGCATGCGCAGTCCGTCTCTTAGTGATGACTAGACAGCACGTGATGTGTCACAAGGGGCAATAACAACTGCCTGTCATCTGATGTTTTTACCATTCAGAGTCCCCGTAATAAGATCCAGGAGACAACTGCCCTATATATTGTCTTACTCACGTAAGCACACTACTAGGGTGGCCATTGTTCCGAAAAGCAATTCTTTTTTTTTAATAGAAATAGGCTAAATGCCTTCAGCAAATGATTCATACGTTACATAATTGAGATAAAACAAATGCGGTCTCCTAGGAGCATGTGATCACTAGAGTAGTGAAAGCAAAACACTATTTTTGGTTTACACAATTGAATGTATCCAGCAATGAGCCATGTCAGGGCCATAGCTGGCATAATTGGCTCCCCATGGCCTACAGAATTAAATTGAAACTCCTCACCCTCCCCTTCAGGGCCAGATTAAGGGCCACATTGGCCTGGGGCTGAAAATTATAAAGGACCTATTGTGGTAAGTGTGTTCAGTGATGTGTGGGTGTGGCCAGTTGTGTGTGGGCGTGGGCAGCGCCATGGAGGGCATAGCTAGCGTCTCCCTCCCTTCCCTTATATAAAGAGTGCACCACTAACTTGCTCACACAGCATGTGTGTGAAGAGTGGAAATATGCCCCAGCTGTCCCTCAAGCCGGACAAGCTCCTGGCTAATCATGATAATCCCTGAAATCAGGACTATCCTGATGGAACTGGGACAGTTGAGAGGTAAAGGTATGTTATTTTATTGACCATGGATGACAAAAATACAAACAATGGTTGAATATTTTAATTATAAAGTGCTTCAAGAGAAACATACGTAAAAAATGCTCATGGTCAGGTTTGTAACATTGAACAAAGTACAGGGTACTGAAAAACGTAAGAATTTATATATATCATTCACTGTCCACCTAGGTTTACCTATAAACCTGCTAGTTAATGCAAATATCTAATCAGCCATTCATGTAGCAGAAAGTCAATGCATAAAAGCATGCAGACATGGTCAAAATTTGTAATTATTGTTCAACCAAACACCAGAATTTACTGTGGAATCATTCTTGGTGCCATATGGGTTGTTTCAGTACCCCAGAAATTGTTGATCTTGGGATTTTACACACAACAGTCTCTAGAGTTTACAGAGAATGGTGCTAAAAGCCAAAAACATCCAGCGAGCGGCAGTTCTGTGGATGGAAACACCTTGTTGATGAGAGACATCAGATGAGCATGGCCAGCTGACAGGGAGGCAACAGTAACTCAACCATGGGTGATATGCAGAAGAGCATCACTTAAATGCACAGCACATCCAACCTTGAAGTGGATGTGCTACAGCAGCAGAAGACCTCACAGCACCCCTTTGACACAATACAGAGCACCCTTGTGCCTGCCACACAATACAGAGCACTCTTGTTATTGCCATGCAATGCAGAGGGCAGCCATGAGACTGCCACACAGTATAATCATTGTTATCATTTATTTATAAAGCGCCACTAATTCCGCATCGCTGTACAGAGAACTCACATCAGTCCTTGCCCCATTGGAGCTTACAGTCTAAATTCCCTAACACAGACACACAGACTAGGGTCAAATAGTTAGCAACCAATTAACCTACCAGTATGTTTTTGGAGTGTGGGAAGAAACCCGAGCACCCGGAGGAAACCCACGCAAACACAGGGAGAACATACAAACTCCTCACAGATAAGGTCATGGTCGGGAATTTAACTCATGACCCCAGTGCTGTAAGGCAGAAGTGCTAACCACATAGACACAGTGCTGCCCACTCTTGTGACCACCAAACAATACATAGGGCAGCCATGAGACTGCCACCCAATACAGAGAGCAAAATATGATTTTTATTGATATAAACAAACTGAAGTTAATGTGTGAGAACGTGATTATCAGCTGTTGGTTATTATTTCCATGCCTCCTAACACCTCAAGTGATCAAATGGGAATGTATAAGGTTTCTTATATATAAATACTCTTCAAGTGTTCATACATCTGAGCAGACTTCAAAATACAAATAGTCCAACTGTCACAATCTGTAGATCTAGGAGTGCACGAAAGGTTTGCCCAATTTGGCGCTACCCTCTTTGAGGTGCGGAGTCTAACAGAGAGGGAGGTTTTCATCAGGGACCCCCACTAGGGAGTATGGACTTAGCGGCTCCCTAACCGGAGGTCGTGGTCCTCTCAGAAGGTAACGAGTGAAACCAAAGGGAGCGCCTAGTAAATGGTGGAAGAGAGTAGCAAGAGGTTTCAGGGGATAGGAATCCCCAGGGATCCGGATGACAGCGGTAGGAGATGTTCTGGAGCAGTAGCTGCCGTAGAGTTCCTATGGCGCTCGGAAGCACCTATGAATTAGGAATACAGCGGAGTAAGATGTTCTGCTGCAGCAGCAGCTGCCGTAGAGGTCTTGAGCCGACTTCTGTACAATGTAATAAGGCACTGGAGACTGCACAACAGGATACCAGGAGAGAACAGGAGTCAAGACTTGGACACGTCTAACCAGGAGGAGAGACATGAAGATCTGACACCCTTCTATTGCATGCGGTGCCTTTTATAGTGGATCTGCCAGCTGATTGGTCTCAGAACATGAATGAAAATGCCGGGTCCACACATGTGCAGCACCGGGCAAGATGGCGACCGCACCGGAGAGCCGTGGTATTCGTCCGGAGGGGAGTGGTCAGGGAGACTGAGGTAAGTGAGCGCCTGTCTGATCAGCGGGTCTGAATGGTGACACAAACACAGTTATCTGTCAGTGACACCAGGGTATATTCTCAATGGAAAAAGTTGTTAATTTTGTTGTAAGAAAAGGAACTGATCCCACTGGTAATACACACGGGTCATTCACACATGTATTATAATAATTACATATTATCACATATCACCTGTTGTCACATATCCCCTGTTGGTCCTGTTGTCACATATCGCTTGTTGTCACATTTCTGTAACGGGGCAGTTGGTCGACACCCAAAAGTAGTGTAAGGAAGAATTCTACAGGCCCGGTGGTATGGTAGAGTTGGAATAAAACAAGGAAGGGCGAAAACTGCATAAACTCGTGGGTTTATTCTTTTTGCTTGTGACACAAGGCTTTACTACAGCAGCAGATAAGTAGCGGTAGAGTAGAAAAGTAATAGCACTATACCATCAACATGCAATGTTATTCAACATGTCACAAAATAAATAACATTTTAGAAATCTTGGTTCAACAATATGCAAACATAAATCGACACAACACATAGGTCACTGAATAAATATATCACACTTTAAACTTAGGCACTGTGCTTTACTGACCAGATACTTTAGGAGACAACTGGTTGCTATAAGTTAATTAGACCAGTACACTAAATGCTGCGGCAGCAGATAATTTAGACCAATCAATCACAATTATAGTTAGTCCAATTATACTTATCAGACAAAAATCAGTAGAGATGCAACAAGGATTAATCCAGCTTGTTCAGGTTAGATGCTTTCAAGTTCACTTAATGATATACTGAACCCAAGGGGGTAAATTATAATTCACATGTTAAGCGAAGTGTCAGCTGACACATGAAGCTTATTTACTTGTACAAGTTGAAATCAGTAGTCACCTTGATGCATGCGTGACTCCTGAGCTCCGTAACAGCAATCCTGCACAATAAACGATTTCCAGTGTAAAGTACAGTGCCCACTTAGCAATCCATCTAATGGACTAAGCAACTCTCTCGCAGCAACTGTAGGCCAGAACCACTGTTTAATTTTGCAATGTTGATATCTGGAAAAAAAAAATTGCTTTTGGTTTTATCAAAACAATTGATAGATCTCCATACATCACAATAGAGTTACATCCCTACAAGCGCCAAGAAACCAGAACATACCTTTATTCAAGTGTTACAGCGTAGGGACCTCCCTCTATTTAAGAGGTTCCGTACAGAGGCAGCTTTTATAGGAAGCGCAGATTACCCTACCTATCTATTGTATGGTTAAACAACTTGCAATTCTCTCATGAGCATCTACTTTAGGCAGTTTCAGTCAGCTTGCAGATAACTTTAAATACAGATTTGGCTGGAACAAACTCTTCCTTTAGCCAGTGCCAAAACACCAAAACACCTCTCAAAAAAGCAATATTACAGTCCCGGTCAGAGGTTTTAATAGCACAGTTTGATGTCTCACTTAAATAACTTGAACATAGCAATGCAAAAGAAACTTATCTGTCTTCATATGAGTCTTGCTGGCATCTTATGGGCAGTGTCAAGGTAGGCCTTTTCCTATGCTGCAAAGGTGCTTCTTTCTGGGCTAGCTGCAAACATCCCTCAGGACAACAATTCAGACATAGCATGTAGTGGCTCCTGGTGGGAAGATCCTTCATTAGCTCAGCCAGCAGTCACACACACGTCTCCCTCTGGCCACTCCATTTTTGGCTCCTCCCCTTTTCACCAAGAATGTTCTGGAACCTTCTAGTTCATTCACTGCAGTTTGCCAATTTCAAAATAGCAGATGCAAATTGCATTTAACTTCCCAGAGGCACTCTGGGGAATTAGTTTTCTGAATGAGTACATACAGTAATATACCTGTGATTTGCAGGGTATTACATATTCCGTTAGGCTTGTTGTCACACATCCCCTGATGTCACATATCTCCTGTTGTCACATATCTGCTGTTGAGCCTGTTGTCACATATCCATTTTTGTCACATATCCCCCTGCTGTCACATATTCCCTGTTGTTACATATCCGCTGTTGTTACATATCCTCTGTTGTCACATATTTCCTGTTGTGGCATATCCCTAAGTGATTAATATATTGTTTTAATTCATATATTGAATTAAAACAATACATTAATCACTTAAGGAGACACCTATTGTTGCCCATCGTTGCTGTAACCTGTTTTTTCAGCTGGGTTTTGTATGTGGGATCGCCATGCACACGGCTGGCATAACCAGCCAACATTAATTAATGGCTAGAATTGAAGCCTTCCCATTCTTTGACAACATACTGTAAATCTGCAGGCAGTGGGCGATAAGGGTGTAATTTTGGCACATCAGAAGACTGAATAAGTAAAATAAGCAGTGTAAGCTAAAGACATGCAAGAATATATAGAATTGTATTAAATTAGTACAGTGGGTGAATTGCTTCACAGCTTATACTGCTAGACAACACCTGCTCTGTAAAGGAGAAACTTTCTGTATGGTACATACCTGATCTCCCTCTGTGGTATACCCCCAAAACTTGTCATCCACAGACCTTCATATTAAATCTAAATTTGTATGGCCTGGAACACTACACAGCACCCCACAATCAGTGAAAACCATTGGACTGTCATGATTTAGCACTGCCCATATTTTAAGATCCTGTAATATGCAAAGTAATATCTACAGCACTTCAGTCATGCTGTTTCACATACACAATGAAAATCATCCCTTAATTACTAAATGGTTATAATATGAGATACAGTCACTTGTAATATTGTCTAGATTATGTGTTTGTTTTTGTTATAGAATGAACCTCTATTTTGTTCTGGAATGCTTCATTTTTAAATTAATTGTACTTTTTATTAACTCAGCAGAATGTCTGTAAGTAGAGGGTCATATGTTGGTGTGTTTTGAGAGGAAATATTTTGGAGGAGTTCAGGAACGTTATATAGTCTAGTGAGTTGAAGGATATAGTGACCTATGATATCATAAAATCTTGCAAGGTTGACAAACATACATGGAATGTAGATAAATGCTTATGGCTTGTAAACTGTAGCTTTTAGATGTAATAGTTTAACCTAGGATATTACACCACATTGACTTTGGAGAATTGCAGAGATAGACATATTGTTTAGTATAAGACATGAGTAGAATATGTTATGAGTACTGTTCATTCCATCAACCAGCTTGTATGCTGATTTAACTGCCTCTTATATTTTGTTGTACTATCCCTCCGAAAGAACAAAAGCTTCATGAAAGATAGTACTTCAGTCTGAATACAGTAGAAATTTCCAACATTCATCACAGGGAGATTCAAGCGGCAGGATCGTTTCACGTGTAGCCCACTTAGAAGTAAAGAATTCTTGTACAGAGTTGATGTACTCATTCCAGATGAAAATGTAGTCATCAACATAACGCACCAGGGCTTGCTCCAAAGTGGTTTTATTGGGACAAAATTAATTTGATTAGTATATTCTCATATTAATATAACTTGGCTCAAACTGTTGCCAACAGCAGTGCTAAGCATTTGTAAATAAAAGGTGTCTGTGAACAAAAATTCATAGATACCTTTGATGCACTAATAAACAAACTGGGTAAAACAGACAAAGAGGTGAGAGGGCCCTGCTCGCAAGCTTACAATCTATTGGACAATGGGAGTTTGACACATGAGGTTAAGTCTACATTTGCAGTCAGCCCAGCCAGATTGCAAAGGTAAAAGTTACTCAGAAGCTAAATGATCCTGTCACACAACAATGGTGATCAAGGGGTAGTTGTATAACAGGGGGTAATAGGGTGAGGTTAAGAGGGTGGTTGAGGAATATTATAAGCTTGTCTGAAGAGGTGGGTTTTCAGAGAACGCTTGAAAGCTTGTAGACTAGAGGAGAGTCTTATTGTGTGAGGGAGAGAATTCCATAGAGTGGGTGCAGCCCAGAAAAAGTCCTGTAATCTGGAATGGGAGGATGTAATGAGTGTGGATGAGAGACGCAGATCTTGTGCAGAACGGAGTTGCCGAGTTGGGAGATATTTTGTGACAAGAGAGGAGATGTATGTTGGTGCAGCTTTGCTGATGGCCTTGTAGGTTAGTAAGAGTATTTTATATTGGATTCGGTAGAAAAGATGTATGTAACATGATTTAGATATAGAGTCAATGTGGGGAACAAAGGATAGGTAGAGTAGGAGGATAAGAAGAGAGTAGAAATTTCCTCTTCATTTGTGGGGTCAAATGAAGAGAGGGTGTCAGAGGTTGGTGGAAAGGAATTGAACAAATTGCTTGTCGAGGAAGAGGATACCATTTCTAGTCTGATCTCATCAATCTTGTCCTTGAAATAGGAAGCAAGATCCTGGGCACTGATAGTGGACGAAGGGTTTGGGGTGGGAGGATTGAGAAGAGCTTTAAATGTCTTAAAAAGGCATTTGGGGTTGGAAGCCTGAGCATAGATAAGAGATTAGAAGTATGTTTGTTTTGCAGTGTCCAGAGCATTTCGATAGAATTGGTAGATAGAAGTATATGTGAAGAAGTCATTAGAGGTGTGAGTTTTACGCCAGTGATGTTCTGCTTTACGGGAAAGTTTTTGAAGATTTTGCGTTGCTGTAGTGTGCCACGGTTGACATTGAAGTCGACGTGTAGTATGTAGTGTCGCTGGAGCCACTTGATCAATGGCTGTTGCTAAGGTTTGGTGAAAATGAGGTACTGCCATCTCAGGAGAGGAGAATGTAGAGATAGGGGAGAGAAGGTGTTGGAGAGAGGTGGAAAATTGTTGAATATTAATAGAATTAAGATTTCTACGGGTATGAGGAGGCTTGGTAGAGTTAGACAGTAGAGAGGTTAGAGCAGTGGGGGTGAGCGTGTAGCTGATAAGGTGATGATCCGAGAGGGGGAAGGGTGTGTTAAGAGAGTTAGAAAGTGAGCATAGTCTAGAGAAGACAAGATCAAGGCAATGGCCATCCTGATGAGTAGATGATTCAATCCACTGCGAGAGGTCAAGTGAGGAGGTTAGAGAGAGTAGTTTGGAAGCAGCCTTGGAAGGTGGGTTATCAATGGGGATGTTGAAATCATCCAGGCTGAGGGTGGGGATGTCTGAAGATAAAAAGTGAGGGAGCCATGCAGAGAAATCCTCAATAAATTGTTGGTGTGCTCCAGGGGGACTAAAGATCACCGCAACACGTAGAGAGACTGGATTAAAAATGCGAATAGCATGTACTTCAAAAGATGTGAACGTGAGTGATGGGACGTTTGGTAGAACTGTGAACGTGCACTGTGGGGAGAGAAGTAGTCCAACCCCACCTCCTTGTCTGCCTTCAGGTCTGGAGGTGTGAGTGAGATGGAGGCCACCATGTGAAAGTGCTGCAGGTGAGGCAGTGTCTGATTGCATGAGCCATGTTTCAGTTATTGCAGAAGGTTGAGTTTTTTTTGAGAGGAAGAGATCATGAATGGAGATAAGTTTGTTACAAACAGAGCGTGCATTCCAAAGGGCACATTTAAAGGACTTTGGAAGAGAGGGGAGGCAGGTAATGTGTTTGAGGTTTGCTATAGAGCGGTAGTGTTCTGATGCATGTGTGTGTGAGGAGTGTGGGGGACCTGGATTAGGTGATACATCACCGGCTAATAGAAGTAGAGAGAGAGCGAAAGATAGGCAAGGGGATTGTAAGATGTGTGACCTTTTATTTTCTGGCGACAGGTGGAGGCTGTACCTGTTAGAGATAATAAATAGGACAACAGTTCATGGGTGTTAACTAGAGGTGAGTGGAGTAGTGAAGGTGCAATGTGGACAAATGTTTGTGTTGGTGGAGGGGTGAAAGATGACACAGTCCTAAAAACAATGCCATGAAAGGAGACCAAGAAGAGCAGTTTGTTAAACATTGTGATGAGAGGTTTTTTAAAGAAGTACCTCTTTGCAGTGCACTGTATAGATAGACAAGTATTGCAGAAATAGACTTTGCAGATATAGCTTATTCCTGGGAGTAATCCAATGTAGTCCAATGTTTGTCCAACTGTGTTGTCTAACTGTGCATTTTCGTCCACTTTGTGAGAAAATCCCACTTAGTGTAGAAATCACACACGTCTAACCCCACATACGTCTCCCCATAGACTGATTCACATTCAAACAATAAGGACTACTAGTGCAAAAACATGTAAGTGTAAATACATATACCATTATGCATTGAAACTGACTTCATTATCAAAATGCAAAACATTTATAATTGTATATATATCATTTTTTTATTCAATCTGTTTTTATTAGATATGGGAATGAAACAATACATCAACAAAAAAGCAGTGTATCCATGCTAGATCATACATTTCCACATTTGTCACTTTAACTTACATTTGTGTTTCATCACTAAACACAATATGATTCAATTTCAGTCAGCATGTACTATGTCCAGTAGCTGTAGTATACATTAAAACCCCTGCTAGTAAATTGTAAAACCAGTCTAAATGTATACTAGCAGTGTGGGTACAGGTCCAAAAACCTGAGATGGCTGAGGTGGGGTAGGGAATGGATAAAGGTGGAGTTGTTGTGCCAGTCATCTTCCACTTAAAAACCTTTTTGTGGTAGCTCCTGAGGTTGTGCACACTCTCATATGGCATCCCACCTCACTCCGTCGCACTTATGGATAAGTGAGAATGGTCAATTTATGACTCAAACAGCTAGGGGTATATTTACTAAACTGTGGATTTGAAAAAGTGGAGATGTTGCCTATAGCAACCAATCAGATTCTAGTTATCATTTATTTAGTACATTCTACAAAATGACAACTTAGAATCTGATTGGTTGCTACAGTCAACATCTCCACTTTTTCAAAACCCAAAGTTTAGTAAATATATTCCCTAATGTGTTTTGCTGCAAACCCTGTTGCAGCACTACTTTCCAAAGGTATACTACCAAACGCCTCTCCTCACACAGCAAATTGTACACAGTGGAATCCTTCCAACCACCATAACCATGTGATACAGAATTTCTCACCCCTACCATTAGGTGCAGATATAATATCTTACATATTCATGTAAAAGTTGACTTTAGTGATCCAATCTTTCAGATGACAACCTTCATTCAGTGGCCTTTGGTGAATAAGTATTAGGATTCATTCATTGTAATTTCAGAATAATTGATCGTTAGGCACCCCCCTCCCCCCTTACATCCCTTGATGATTTCCTGGCATTCCCACCAGAAATGAAGGGGACTGCCTGCCGCTTCAATACATCTCTTGCAAGTTTTAGGGAACTCTGGTGAACATAATTGAATACATTTGGGTATCTGTACCACCACAACCAAACTTTGTATTGAGTCGCCTCAATGGAACAGGTGGCTTGTGTGAATCAAAACATCTTGCCTCAGTCAAGGTTTTCATCAAAACCCCCTCATCTCGCTCCCTAGCAGATTTTCTTCACTTCAAGTTCATCCTCTCCTCCTACAGCTCCTCCCTCTCGATAGCCAATCTTTCTTTAAGTATCATCTTATCTCAGTCATCTAACACCCATCTCCTCTTTGCTACTTTCAATTCCATACTTTTCCCTTCCACCGTACGTCACTGCCATAGACTTTGCCACATTCTTCCCCACCAAAATTGATTCCATTAGAGACAAAATTTCCTCCAACTTTTCTCATAGATCCCCGGCCTCCACCCCACCCCACCCCCCATTGTGCTTCCTCCTCTCCTCGGGTGAGGAAGTACATTCTCTTCTCTTATGTCCTCTCCTCCACAGACCTGCCCTCTTGATCCCATTAACTTCCAACTTAGATCCCTCTTGTCTATTGCCTGCTCACACCTTGCCCACTTCTTCAACTTTTCCCTCTCCACTGGCATATTCTTTTCATTTAAAAATGTCCTTGTCTCACCCATCCTTAAAAAAAAAACCAAATCTTGACTCCAACTACCAAACCATCTCACTCCTCCCTTTTGCTTTTAAACTGTTCAAATAGCTTGTCTACAACTGTCCCTCTAGCTCTCTTTCCGACAACTCCCTCCTCGATCCTCTCCAATCTGGACTCTGCCCCCTCCACTCCACATAAACTTTCCTGTCAGAGGTCACTAATGATCTTTCTGCCAAATCCAAAGGCCACTACTCCCTGCTTAACCTTCTGAACCTGTCTGCAGCCTTTGACACAGTTGATCATCCATTCCTACTGCACATACTTAGCACCATTGGCCTTTCCGACACTTCATCAGCCCATGCTCAATGGTGAAGAAAGACTTATTTTCCATATTTTGTATGGAGCCCATAGCAGCTTTTACGGCATTCCTTTCCCGAATGTTGGGGTGCCCCACTTGACTTAACTTGTTTAAGGTTTAGTGCTCAATTGTGGTCCCCTTCATCCACTGTCATTCCTTCTTGAAGCAACTGCACCTGGTTATGAATCTTATCATATGAGGCTGGTTAACCCTAGTTGGTTGCATATACATCTACAAACATGAATATTTAGCTAAAGATGTTACACTTCACCAGACCGCTCCTTTCACCTGTATGTCTACACATCCACCAGTAGCAGCCACCTAGCAAAAAGGATTGCCACCACCTTTGTTTTCTCCTTGAAATATACATTTGGTTAAGGTGCAGTGGGACAGTGTTTATCAGCATGCAGGGTCTGTATTGCGCAAAGATCTCTTCTCTGGGATATTCACACCCTTAGCGTTAATCTAAACTATCTGGAGTTCATCAGCCATATGGGTCAACAGATTGCCGCATCAAGTCTGTGACCTCCTTTTTTCTGATGTCATGGGTGTCACTCCAAGGAGAGTGCCCACATCTTGCATAAGGACAGGAGTGGTGGGAAGAGGGCAAAGGGACCAGCCATGGGTTGGGACATGTATACAAGGAAGCCAACAAGTAGCAAATCATAAACATGAAACACTATTGGTATACATGGGTAAAATTATTCAGACTATATTGGGGCTCAAGTGGTGGAATGAGTGCTTAAACTATTGGGTCGGGCCTGGATAAAGACTCTTTCACAGTAATCATGGTGAGGTATAGAGTAAAGCTAACAAATTTGAGTACTAGAGTATACTGTTGGAAATTGAACAAATAAATCACAATAACCAATTTCAGCTAAGTGCACTTTGCTTATGTTGCCTCCTGATGCTCATCATCCTTTGCATCACTTGAACCTATATGGAGTGGAAGAGAACAAAGAAAATATCATATAAATATCAAGTAAAGCAGTCTCTCAAATTCTTTTGCGTCTTGTCTGAAGTCTGTGTCAGACTTTGGTGCTTCTTTTGGTTAATTGAATAGTCTGCCATTGCTCTTTACTTGTGAGATTGTATGGAGGGCCCAGCTAAAGGAACAACACTTGCCAATCCAGTATATCTGCTTTGTGTATATTTACTGCTGTACAAAATGTCTATAAAAATGTCCAGGTCTATAGGAGAGCACTCTGTGACACCTGTATGGGAATCCACAGAAATATTTCACATTATTCTTGCATAAGGGGTTACAACAATCTGTGTAGGTGCAGTGTGTGCCATAACAGATCATGAAACACATTTGTGTTGTGTCCGCACACAAATAACAACACACAGCTTTTTTTTTTTTTTTTGGCATGCAACTTAAGGGTCCTATCAAAGGCGATCTGATCATTAGGGTCAGGTCACGGATTTAAATAAAACTTTTGGATAAGGCATCTGTCAAGACCTATGGAGGGTATCTCCACAGGGAACCCTTGAACAGGAATATTGGTGCGATTCCCTCCGTTGTCAAGATCGTCCATTCAGTTTTGCTTTGATCAAAGCTCTCTATAGCTTGCACTGAAAGGACTTCTGTCAGCTTCTCATAGAGAGTAAGTGTTGCTAAATGTGAAATGTCAACCTGGATAGCAACTCCATTTCACACTTTATAGGCAGTATCTTGATGTTCACAAGAATCGCACCGATCTTATTTCAATCAATTGAGGTTGAGGTGGTCCAATTGCATTAACCTCTCCAATGAATCTGAGACGGCTGAGGAGTTATGCGCAAGTTCCTTGTTTAAAGGTCAATATTTTTAGACTATTTTGCATATCAGCTGAGAAGCATGTTCCCTCATTTTCAACAACTTTTCTTTGTGTCGAGTTATCAATGATCATGTTCCCCCATGTTTTTTAAACAACCTCTGTCAGAGTGATGGTGTACTTCTCATAGGTTATATGTAAATCATTAAAGCAGCTTTCCCACCTACTGCAGAGTGAATGGTATCAGTTTTGCTAAAGTTATCAGTATGAATGTTATGTTTGTGACAGAAAGTAACAAAAGGCTGCTTTAAAACAGATTCACCTCTAAAATAGTCATTGATATTGACGTGAAATTTGCTGTCCTGGTTGGTGGTGCAGTAGCCAGGATACGCAGACCGTGGCACATCCAAAAGTCATGCGGCAGATGATGCACCTTTTATTTATTTTACATATCTGTATTAAGTGTGAAGATGTTGGCGATAGGCTCAGCCAGTCGAAGCGTAGCCAGAGAGTATTATGAGCACAGATATTAAAGATGTATAGCCCTCAATGAAATAGGAAGGGTGTTTTGGTTGCCTGAACAGAAAGGTAAGTCACTTGTGGTATTAGGGGAAATAAAGCAGCTATACCTATAGTAAGATGAGGCTACTTCCTATTATTAAGTGCCAGGCCAGTTTCACACTTTATTCAGTGATGTCTTTTTTAAAAGGGCTTAGGGTAGAGGCTGGTTTGAGATCAATAGCCAGCTGGTATTGCCCAATAAAGAAAGACATACCTGCGGATGCCCTGGTCTGAAACCCTCCATGTTTAATACTGCCCAGAATTGCTGGCTAAAAGCATATAGACTGGACCTGAGCCATGCATTCATTATAGAGATGCTGCTAGTAGGACCAGGAATCCTTACTCTATTTCTACTCTGTTTCCTGGCCAGGCTCAGGAACACCCAGGAGGGGCCCAAGGCTGACAAAGAAGGGACTGGGTTATTGCGGCTGTTCCAGCAGATGTGGGCAGGGATCCTGGATCAGAGCCAGGGATGGATGTCCTTGCAAATCAGCAACTACTAGAGCTGCCACAATTGCAAGACAGACAGGTGCTTCTGGAATGTGGTCTGCCGAGATCAAATGTTTATTCTATTGCTTATCCTCCTAACGTAGTAGGTGCAATCCGTGGCCCACAGTGCATAAACCAGACTGTGGGTTTTGAATTTGCTCTACTGGGTCTAGCATTATTAATTTCCATCACACACTTTCTACAGTGTCTGCAGGCAAGTACTCAATCACTAGTTTTTAAGCAGGGGAAACACCAATTTACCAGGATTGGAGTAGTACAACTACAGAGCTCAGTCTAAACACATTAGCTGTATTCAATATAAACCTGCATACCACAAAACTGTATGGGGCATATTCAATTGACGGCGGAATCGCCAAAAATCCTGCGCTCCAAAAATATTATCGTTATTACGGTAATCCTGCGCGGGAAAACCGTTAATAGGGAGCTGCGAGCTGAAATCCAGCGAGATATTACTGTATTAACGGTAATATTTTTTGAGCGCGGGATTTTCGGCAATCCCGTCAATTGCATATGCCCCTATGAGCGCTGATCCAAGACACAGTTTACTACATATTGTGAGTATATATGTATTAACCATAATATTGACACATTATTGCAGCACACTATTCTATATTTTAGTTTTGCGTTTTTAACCAACATTAAAATATTTACCAATACACAGATTTATTCAGATTTCTCTATTAACCTCTGCAAATGGGATGTCAAAGAGCACTCACAAAATGAATAAGTCGTGATTTATAGCCAGGTCGTAGATATTACCTTTACTGTTCCTTCATAAAAGACAATTGAAGTAAAAAACAACAACTCACCCGTGTTTATCTACTAATATATATAGTGCAGAAAAGCCACCACCCTGCTCTTTACTGAACAGTCTTACTGCTTCCAATATTTCAATGTTTTATCCACACAAACTATAAGTTTAGTGAATCAGAGGAAAATTAAATTTGGCTCACTCTAAAAAAGCAGTTTGTAAAAAGAAAAAGAAAATTAGTTCAAACTGTTACGCAAGATTCAGAATTATTTCAAATGTAATTTTCTTCAAAACTAAAAAGATTTACAATGTTACACAAATGGATTTATTCTACAACGAATAATAACAATTACATGGAGGGTGGGGGTGTTAATATGTACCAAATTAGAGGTTCTAGCTCTAGTCCTCATGTTATATTCTTTGATCTGCAATTAGAGAGATCCAATGATGATTAGGAGAACAGATCTTTTAAGATTAGCAATATTTTGAAAGTGTGAGGGGGAGGGGGGTGTTCAATCACAGCAATTAGAGCAAGTTATATTGATAGGCAAGAAGAAATAGAAGATACAAGGGACATGAAGGTCACTTTGTAGAACAGTATTAAAGAGAATATGACATTCATATTATTGTAGTACTTTTTTTGCACATGAAAAAGCAGATAAAATATTTAATATGTAATGCACAGTGCACATTTACCAGATCATTTTACAGAATGAATTAAGTATAACCAAAGTGGACAGTCAGAATATGTGCAAACCCTGCAAAAATATGACTGGTATCTGCCAGAAAAAAATGCATTTTAGAATACATTTAGTTTTCCACAGAATACAAAGGGCAGCAAAGTGCATACCATTCTAACAAAGTACATAAGTTATTAAATAAGGATCAGATTTAAAAAGAATATAAATGAAGCTTTAAGTAGGTCTTTTCTACATGCATATTATTCTTCTTTAAAGAAAAACATATGTAAAAAGGCCATTGGTAATTGCTCTGTTAACAGTTGTAGAAAATGCCAATTCTCTGGTCACGCACTCCACTAGTATATCACTCGGTCTCTGATTTTGTTACTTTTTTTCCTCATTTAAATACTGTTAAATGTTAAATTCTGTTACTCCCATAGTAAAAGAACATGTGACTTGGAATATGGCAATCATCCTGATAGGACAAGTATGCACTCAGTTTGTACATTTATCCAGAACAGCATCCTCCAGAAATCTGTGCCTGTGGTTCATCATCTACAATCTGTACTCCTCTCCTTGCAGCTCCCGATTGACTGGGGCCATTTCCTTTAGCCCTTTCATCTACTTGTGCCGTTTCAATCATTCCTATGAAATTCAAAACGGATATTAGCTTTTTACTGGGGATTAACACAATAAAAAAAACACTAAACCACATGCCCTTAACTATTTGAGGGATTTTGAGATATAGCAATTTTAACTTCTGCATAGAACAAGGGAGATGTGAGCAAGCAATCAATTGGTCAGCGTTCACATCACATGTATACATTTGCAAGGCAGACACCACACTTTTTTTCTTTGTTTTAAATCTCAAAACATTTTAAATTCCCCATTTTCTAACCAAACTCTATGCATTACTGAATCTCATTTACATTAAGAACAATTGAAGACCAGACTTGTGCACCCACTGCCTTCCAGGAGAAAGTTTATTGCATATATACTCAAGTGATTAGCATGTTAAATAGAATGCTGGTTTATACCAATAATGTACAGTTTGTGACCATATCTCTCAATACCTACTTTTACAGAGATCAAGGAATAACTCTTCAATTCCCTTATTCTGCTTGGCTGAAGTATGGTAGTGCTTTGCACCCACAGACTCTGCATACCTTGAAGGAAAACAAAGAAATTCATTCATAATGGTTCATCCAGAATATATAAGTTAATTTCAAATATAAAAACAAACAAAAAAAAAAAAAAAAAACATACGCTTCTGCTTCTTGAATTGACACATGTCTTTCTTTTTCCAAGTCTACTTTGTTACCTGTTGGAAAAACAGAAATTACTTAAAGCCAAATATGGAACAGTGTCAGCTAGACAGGTGTGGATTTCTGGTGCTGATAAAAGGTTACACTGTTTACAAGGGAGATGGCTAAAACAGCAAAAAGCAAGATCTGAGTGATGCAACAGATTGTACTATTTCCCTGTCTGAAGGGGTTTATAACCAGCACACTACTGGACCTCCTATATCTTGACATATGTTAATATTAATTTAAGATTTTATGAGGGAATGTGGTCTTTACAAGAAAGGAACTAATTGTAAAGTTGGGCTTGAGAGGTATGGTGGATCACAAGGTACAGAGAGCAAAGCAAATTATTGTATAGGTGATGTTATAAATAATGTTTAGAATTGGATATAATTATATGTTTCTTGGGGCAATTAATCTTTTTTTCCCCCACATAATCTTAATGCAATTTCCTGTGCCATTTGTTTGATGTTGGGATGAGTACTTTATGCAGAAATGACATTTATATGTAGCCAAGCTGCCCACATAAAAGGTGCAAGAAAACAATTTTTTGCTTTCTTTTCAGCCACAAAATCCATTTATATTGTATCAAAAGTGAATGCTGTGATTATATGGAGAAGTCTGTGCTTACTCGGTCATAGAGGGAAATCCTGCAATATTAAAGGACTTCTCAGGAAAAAAAAGAAACCATGGAGAAATGGAGCATATCTGAAGCAACAAATTCAGCGGATTCTAAATTTAACAGTGGCTTGCATGTTAGTGGCTGTTCGATACAGGTTACAGCCAACGCAGGCTGTAGGGGTGATTTGAAACAGGATCCCTGGTCTAAAAAACAAAACTATGAAACAAAATAAAGCGAACTATACTTTGTTTCTAGACCTTAAACCCCAATATACATTTGGAGAAATAGCCTGTTAATTGTAGAGTTATTTTCTGGAGTTGCACTAATTAGGTCAAACTATAGTAAGAACCAGAGAGAAAAAAAAATAAAGATGTATTTTCAGTTTCATAAACACCTTAGAAAAAACTGTTCCAAAGCAGTCATGTCAGTTACAGAATACACCTTTCCATGAAGGGGTTAAGGAACTTATAGTGTGATTGTTTTATATAGTGGAACAAAATGCTACTTCTATAGAAATTAAGGTTCTCAACCTAATAGAGCTGCAGTCAGTTATCACTGTAGTCACTTCGCTCAGACTAACTAGCACAATTAGCTTAGAGTCCATCCAGACACGTTGAAGTTGTATCACCAGGTGATTCCTATCACTTACACTGGACACACTGCAATAGTCTCTTAATATAAAAGAGTAGGTGGCACAAAAACAAAGCATGATCAGAAAAATCCAATCAAGAGGAAATCGAATTATTATCAACCATATTCTAAAGGGTGTTCAGAAAATTACACTACTGGACTGTGTGCCATATTTTAACTGCACAAACAGAACAGCCAGAGATTGTCCATTCTGGCCACACACGTGGACATGGTGGGCAGTGCGTGGCCAGCTCTAAATGAGGCATATATTCCACTTTAGATAACAGCCACACAACCGTTGTATTATTAAGAAATACAAAACAATTATTTATTGTACTTTTAATATGCATTATATATAACTGTATAGGTTGAAAAGAGCAAACCTTTTTCTAGTTATATTAGATGAACTTTAGGAAAACGTTCCATAAGCAAGCTTTACGCAATTTAGAGTTTAGCAATTCATACAGGTGAATTGCTAACATACTAATGAATAGTCATAATATTCCCTGTATATTGTGCACTAAGGGGTATTCCCCACAACTGTATTTTACATCACGGGAACAGATTTTTGTACTATGAAAAACAAACTATTTTACGAAAAAAAGAATTTGTAATTTAAAGAGAGAGGGAACCTACCTACTATACATAAACAGATTTCATTTCCCAGCATTTTTCTCAGCTCCTTCACCCAATTTTTTACCTGCAGGAGGATAGAATTAAAGCAGTCAAGCAAAGAAAAATGTATTTCACAATGCACACTTTATCTGAAAACAAATCTCTCAAGTGTCAGCCACTACAATAATTTGGGGGGTGGGACAAAGTTATTACATTATGTTGTACAGTTTTATGTATTTTTACAAAACTGACCCTTATTTATTTCAAAGTTTGAGTCATTAAATGGTTTTACTTGAGGTACTGCACCAATGCAAATGTGAGCTCACACTTACATGATATAAATACTTTTTACAGTCAAACATTTCAGTTTTTTCATTTTCAGAAGGTTTATGTGGAATGGATTTGGAATATCTATTTTGACATGGAAGTTAATACTTTGTGCACAACTGTCAAAAAAATAATTGTATATTCTGGCTGAAAACTTTTTCAAGGCACTGTATGTAAATTACAGTAAGCAGAACCTCTCTGGTTCACCAGCCACTGATTTGAGGAGCGCAACACTAATAACATTACAACTTCACCGTTCCGACTTATGAAGTTATGTTGAAAAACTGGCTTTCTGCAATAACAAGAGAAAAAAGTAAAACCATTGGAAGGAAGCTTTTTACTTCCATTTTGGTGCACAGATATTTATACCTTGCTTCAGTACCTATAATCCCTGTATTAATATACTACACTATTTCTAGAGCCTCTTTTCCATTCATCTAAATAAATCTACATCAAGCTGCAGTACACTGTAAACATCTATATTCTGACATTAGAGTTGGTGATATTTAGTGATATTTCATGTTCGTGTTGTTAATGCTTAATGTAATCTTCTCATAGCAATAGAAATCAACTTTATTTCACAATACATTTTCTTCCTAAAAGGGTTCTCCACATTAAAGACCACCATCACTGCTCTCACTTGCTAACGTCTTCTCCATAATGACTTAAGTTTTCATTTCTACTTCGGAAGCTGGTGATTCGCTTGGTTTGCTGGCCCCTACCTAGAAATGAATGGGCATGTTCACACACCCCTGTTTCTATGTAGCTCAGTTGGCTACAATGTAAAGTATTATATGTGATCGCACAATATAGTGCTACAACAATACTGGAATCACCCGCTAGACAACAGCAAGAGCTAAAAATGCTCACTTAACCCAATACATAGCTCATATGTAGAATTTTCACAGGCTATTTTTTTTTTGGGAATGGAAGATATACTAGAGATGCGATTATTTTTTTAAAATCTCTCAGGTGTCAAAACAATATAACTGTAGGCATGTTAGGAGTCCACAGAATTTACAAGACAGACTCATATTTATCTCTTATTTCAAACGGTTTTTTTTCCCGTGTTCCCTATGCCCAGGAAAGAGCGCAGTCCACAATGTATGCAAACACCCAGACACATGAGCCAGCAGCAGTGTTATGATCTCCCCTAGTCAGCTACCTCCTTAAAACACTACTGCCCTGCTTCACAAGGCAGGGGATTGCACTAGAAGAAGCTGACCAGGGGAGAGCATAAATCGGTATGGTACCCAACAGAAACCGTGTCAAGGCATTGGCACAGAGCACTTGCTGTGGTTCTATGCTCTCTTGGATATAGATAGAATAAAAACCCTCACTTTTTTTAGTCCTTCAAATAGCAGATAAAAAGTAACATGTCCCCTTTAAATTGTAGCAATTGTTTGTTAGCGAGTGCATGGAGTTGTGCTTGTGCAGGTATATTTTTTTTTTTTTCAAGGAAAATGATGCAGGCTGTTATTTAGGCTTTACAACGTCAGTAAAATGATGACTGGTCAAAAGTACACTATTAAAAATAGGATAATGTCAGTGTTAAAAGTTAGCTTTGTTTACTGTAATTTGGCAAGGCGTTGAGACAGCGATACCTTTTGGAAGGAGTCCTCATCTGTAATATCATATACTAAAATAGCTCCATTAGAGTCTCTGTAATAGATAGGACCAAGTGCGTGGAATCTCTCTTGACCTGCAGTATCCTGTATAAGAAAAAACAAAAAAAAGATTTTTTTATTTTTTTTTGTAAACTCCTCTCTGTAGCAGGACACTGAAGAACCAAAGCGGCATAGAAAGCCCTCAGTTACATCTTATTGTGAACAAATGACTGACTGTAGAGAGACCTAAACATATTGTACGGGGTACAGGTGTTTTACAAAAAGGCGATAAGGAATCTTTGAAGAGTACATAAAGATATTCACAAACAGAGAACAAAAACAGAAAAAACCTGTGTTGCTGCAGAATATCAAACGGAATCTATTTGTTATTTTTAATATAAAATGAACAACAAATAGTAATAGGATTTTCAAAGGATACACTGAAGATATATCCCTTTCTGCTTTTAGAACAAAGGATAATTCCACACACACAGATTACACTCTATCCTAGAAGTACTAGCAGCATGTTGTCAGTGCAAAACACAAGGGTAGCAGGAGCAAACTCTGCTCTCGGCATCACAGGACGGACTCCGAATCCCAGGTTAAAAAAAAAAACCAAAAAAAAAAAACCACGCAAACACAGGGAGAACATACAAACTCCACACAGATAAGGCCATGGTTAGGAATTGAACTCATGACCCCAGAGCTGTAAGGCAGAAGTGCTAACCAATTAGCCACCGTGCTGCCCATATTAGGTTTTAAATTAATAATCATTGGCATTGATTATAATATCTTCGTATAAAACTACGTTAAGGATGCTGATATATAGACTTGACATGTGACATGACATACCCAAATAGCAAGGTTCACTCTTTTTCCTCCAATGTTCAACTTCTTTGTAAGAAAGGATGCCTGCAAATAAAGAGGAAGCATTAGTCTTGGTGAGGTCCAGGTTGGTGAATTTCTTCTGTTTGTCCTAGTAAGTGTTTAGGCATTTAGCTGACATTCGGGAGGGGGGGGGGGGAATTAAATTCGGACACAATAGTGTAGGAATAACGCAGCGCTAACTGTAGTACTGTTAATACGGCAATTTTAACCTGGATTTTTGCTCGCAGCCCAATCAGCGTTAACATTATCGTACCAACGTTAATACTGCGCTCTTTTATCGTAGTAATGTTAATAGTGCGCAAACCACGTTATTCCTAGAATAACGAGGCCGAATTGAATTCTCTGCAAGGTATTTTAGTCCTTTCTCAGCACTGTTGGGGAACCTGCATGGACCACGAAAACAAAGCACTGAATAGTATTGTGGAAGCAAAAGAAAAACGGGTTCAAGTGCCCCTTACAAACAGCTGAAGCAACTTTTGTGGGCTAAATTATATTCATGAGAATTTAGCCTTTGAGTTCCCATGAAGCTTTATAAACAATAATCCAGTATCACGATTTATAAATGTTTTTACTGTGCAGGCAACAGGTGCTCTTTAAATTATGGGGAGCTTTCACAGACTGCTAGCAAACTCTGTCCAGATTGATATACAATTTATATTTCATCAACAGTTTACAAGAGTGAAGACAGGTACACATGAAAGAGGGCACAGAGATAGATATATATCTTCTCTCTTTCTCTTATACATAAGCACACAATTGTTTTTTTGTCAGTTATACTGACTTTTTCAACACTTGTGCTAGTTTTTGTCCCTGTTTAGAAATATGGTTGTTCTCTATATCTATATACAGTACATGCTAGGTCAAAAGCAAGGTGTATTCATAATACTACAAACACTGATGCCTTATTGAAACATGGAAACTTCCAAATCTCATTTTTGTGGCCTTAAAATTGGATTTGAAAAATAAAGTAATGCTAAGAACAATTAAAAGTGGCCCTGTTCCTAGAACCTCCACCAATTTTGAATAGGGTCCTCATACAAACACATACAGGATGTCCTGAGCAGCTTGGCTCTCTCCACAGTAGGTGACATCCAACACAGAGGTGCTAATTGAAGTTTTAGAGCCTCTATGTCATATCTTCCCTGTTACAGAGTTAACTATGCAGCACAGGCTATGAATGGCAGATTTTCATGCAATATGTTGAGTGGATGGACCCATTCCAAATTACTTTTGTGAAAAGATGATCAATTTTTAATGTGGAAGGTTAATTAAAGGTCTCTTCAAAACCATAAAAATTAAAATAAATAAAAAATTGGATAACAGTTTACAAGATAAAACAGTAAATTATATGTGAATGACTACAACCGACTGAGATGAAAGCTCTGGTATTAAATTAGAGACAGATGTGCTATACAGCATAATTTCCTGAATGTTAACACTGTAATATTAATGTAACATCTTGTGAATGCCTTATGACTTCCTACCCATTCTTGTACGTGTCCTCCTGACTAGTGATCAAGCCAAAAACTACAGTACGCCTATTAGTGAGGCAGCATTGTGACTACTAGATGTTAACCAAATGGAAAAAAAAATAAACAAAAATCCTACACCAAAACCAATAGCCTAACAAGATGCTTTAGGATATTAAATTAACCCAGCCATCTACCAGCAAGTCAACATTCAAAATGAGTACTCTTTACCATTTATTTATATAGCGCCACAGATTCCACAGCGCTGTACAGAGAACTCATTCACATCAGTCCCTGCTCCATTGGAGCTTACAGTCTAAATTTCCTAACACAGACACACAGACTAGGGTCAATTTATTAACAGCCAATTAACCTACCAGTATGTTTTTTGGATTGTGGGAGGAAACCCACGCAAACACGGGGAGAACATACAAACTCCTCACAGATAAGGCCATGGTCAGGAATTGAACTCATGACCCCAGCGCTGTGGGCTAACCACTAGGCCACTGTGCTGCCCTAAGATAAATAGAATTTAGGAGAGTTGGCTAGTTACCCAAAAATTAACCCAAAGTACTTTATTTAACAATGGAAAGAACAGACAATGTGCCGATCAGAACCAGAGTGATCCTGCTGGGTCCCCTAGAATCCACTAACAAAATAAAAATACGTCAACTGACAACAAAGTAATAGTTGTAGGCCAAAACAAAGGTTATGTTTTATGGACTCATTTCCTTGCACAAGGAACATAAAAGTAATGTTTCTAGTAAAGGTACAGAGAGCACCCCATACCTGTAAACAACATTCACAATTTTAAATATCACATTCTCAAAATGTATGACATTTTGAGTAAGAGACTTCAACCTCAAGAGACTTCAAGTATTATCAATACTTCACAAAAGCCAAAGTTAAGAAATGCCAGTAGGGTAACACACATGGTAGAAAGCATTCCACATGAGTTTGCTATTCAAATTTTCATCTATAGCTTATTTTCAACATATTTAAACAGTAGTGTAGCCCTGTGCATTACCACTAGTCTATATCATCAATAACATTGAATACTAAGCAAGCAATAATAAATTTATGGGAACAACCTGTAAAATGTGTGTCATCTAGTGCTTAGTACAGACATTATTTTAAGCAAAAAACACACATGCCTCATTCAAGGGACTTATTTAATTCTCAAAATGTCCACCTGAAATGAAAATATATAGGATATTAGCAGTCTCCTCAGCCTGAAGCATTCCACTACATAGTCACACAACTCAGTGTTCCCAAAAGTCATTATATTGTGCTGTATAGTAACATAAGAGACTTATTTTCTTGACATGTGTTAGGACAAAAGTGATTTGGCAAAACTATAAAACATAACATGATTGTCGGACCAGAAATGCTTTGCAGCTAGCAGGAAACACAAGGTATTCTAGAGCAACAAGTAACCACTGCACGGATTCCCAATCCCGGGGGAAACACCAGGTAACAAAACTAAGTAGTTACCGATGTCTGCTGACACATGGGGGAGAAAACGAAACTTAATAGAACTTCACGTCACCACCAATGGTGACAAACTTCGCTACCATCTGTAATACAAGTACTGTGTGACAGCGCTACGTGATCCCAGGTGGCCCCTTATGTCCTGCAGCAGAGACAGCAATTGCACACAGAGGACTCGCACCTGCAGGGTGGTGATGTGTTTATCGTTGAACTTGTTCTCACAATAGCGCAGAACCAGCGACGTCTTCCCCACACAGCCCTCCCCGAGCAGCACCACCTTGAACGAGTACGTCTTGCTGCTGCTGCCAGCTCCGCCTCCACCTCCAGCCGCCATGGACACCAATGGAGCGAAAGAACAAGCTACACCAAAGGGCACAAGCAGCCCCGGAGAGCGCCCCTGTCTGCCCTGACACTAGACACAACGATCAGATACTCGGCGCTTATCTGAAAGGCCAAAGACTCCCGGATCTTCTATCGGCCACTCTCTAATGGCGACTTCTTCCTCTTACGTCACTTCTTCGGTCATGTGATGTTGGTGGTGAGCCGCTTGCGGAGGGAGCTGCCGCTGAAGGGGGCGTGCCCAAGCACAGAAGGGCGTGGTGTGGGCGTGGCGCATCTAGCTGTTTACCGGTGGTTATTACAGATTCAGCTGTGAAGTGCGCATGCGCGGTGGCCACTGTCAGTATAGTATATCTTATTTTTTCAAATGCAAGAGTGGAGGAGCAAGGTCAAATCCTTTTTAGCGTGATGAGATTAGTTTTATGGATCATGATGGCGATGTTTCCATGGAGGAGTAGTTTGCATTGGCTAATGGGAAGAGATGGGCAATGATTGTCTTTCTTCGCTAAGCACTGATTAAGCACAGTATTTCACCTAGTTTTGTGGAGCAGTGTGAAAGTACTGAATAAGGCGCATTTAGGGGGTTTTCTGTCTCTGCAGAAGGGTGTATATCTGATTGCAGTCCACAAGGTGGCTTGACTTTTGCATCAGCTTTTAACTGGCGGCTATCGGGTCCTGTTCTATAGTGTTCTATGGTGAGGTATTTTGGACCTTCCAGTTGTACTTCAGCTGTATTTTAGGAGATAAAGTTTAATTTAAAAAATGTAAAGTTTATTTTAATGAAAGAGTGGTAGAAAAGTTTATGAGGTTGGGCATTTGATGTGTTTTTTTTATATTGTTGCACAATGTTCCTCTTCAGATTTTTCTGCTTTGCAGATGAATCCCTTGGGAATAGAGAGCAGCCATCATCATAATCTATTTATTTATATAGCGCCACTAATTCCGTAGCGCTGTACAGAGAACACATTCACATCAGTCCCTGCCCTATTGGAGCTTACAATCTAAATTCCATAGCATACACACACACATATTATCTGATACTAGTGCGCCCTAAGCTGCAAAAAGAGAGTCAAGCTGCACGTAAAACATTTGTATCGCACGGGACACCATATAACAATGACCTTTGCAAAAAGTACTGTAATATTATTATCTGGAACAGAAGTGGGCTTGTGTGCTTTAAATGCCAGAGCTGATTTTTAGTCCGGCCCTGCTTTGGGGCCCTCTAGGGATTTCTCTGGTGGGCTAGTCTGACCCACACTAATACAATTCTCCACACTGGCACACACCAATGCAGGTTTCGCGCACACTGGCACACACCAATGCAGGTCTCGCGCACACTCTGATACACACAAACTGACTCACATTCTCTCTCTCTCTCTCTCATACACCCGTAAACGTACCTGCATTGCTTCCTCCATGGCTGTATAAGTAGAGGGCATGTCTGTGCTCTGATTGGCTGAGTGACTGCCAGCTAAACAGAGCACAGCTGCTCTGATTGTGTCAGCCAATCAGATCAGCTGTGCTCTGTCTGGCCTACACAGTCAGTCAGCCAATCAGAGCGCTACAGAGACAGTGAGGAGTTCCTGCATGAGCAGGAAGCTCCTCTGTATTACCAAGCAGCACAGGCTGCTCCTACACATCTATGTCTGTGGGAGCCCTGGTGATCGCTTTCTGGCCCCACCCCCTAGGGAAAGGAGGCGAGGCAATCGGGCAGTGGGGCCCACAGGGCATCTCCCCGGGACCCCTCTGGGCCAGTCTGACACTGCACACATCCAGTAACAGGCAACCCAAAGTTTCCTTTATTAGTAAATATGGCAAAATGATTCCTAGTCCTCCCTCACAGCAATGCTGAAATTGTTTGCGTGTTCAGCATGGTCCGCAAAGTGAAGACTGAGTTCAGGGGAAAATTGTCTACAGAGGAAACTTTAAAAAGTCTCTTAGGGGGGTATTCAATTGTCGGCGGAAACGCCGAAAATGTCGCGGTCCGCGCACTATTACCGTTACTACGGTTATTTTCTCGCTGGATTTCAGCTCGCAGCTCCCTGAGCCGCGAGCTGAAATCCAGCCAACTACTACCGTAATAACGGTAGTAGTTTTTACGCGGCGGGATTTCCTAACAATTGAATACCCCCCTTACAATGTAAAATTAATTTGTTTGCAGCCATAAACTGTCACCAGTTCATACTCGACACAGAGCTTATCAAAGTACTACTAGTTGCATTAGACACGCCCAGTGAGTGGGGCTGGACGCACCCAGTGTCTTTTGTGATATCATTGATGTTCTGCATTAAAATGTCATACCTGCCAAGGTATAAATTGCTGTCTTCCTAAGAGCTTGGTGGCCCAATTTCAGGATGCGCAGAAGAAGAAGACAGCGGAGAAAGTGGCTACCCGCGATATCCCAGTAAAACTGAGCAGACTGGAAAAACGGATGAAGAAATGCTCAGCTTTATATTTTTAGAAAGTATATTATTTATTTTTATTATTTATATATTATATTTATTTTTTACATTTATATTATATTTATATATTTTAAGAAAGTATATTTTTAGAAAGTATATTTTGGTCATTTAACTCTGCATAGCCTATTAGTGTCCAGAGAGAAGGGCGGTCCTCGCAGCCATGGTTCCCCACAGATTTCCTCCACAGGGGGTTTTTCCTCTCCCGAGTGCTGAAGGACGACTCTTTGTGAGTCCATAGGCTTCCACTTATAGGTCAAGTTTGTGAGAGCCACAGGGCAGTTTTATAATGCAGAGTATAAAAAAAATGTCATTTTACTATGACATTTTATTATTTATTTATTTTATATTATTATATTTATTATTTATATATTATTTAATATTATTTATATTAGTATATTTTTCCAATAAAAAAAAATTAAAACATTGGTTGTCCTCAAGTTTTTGAAATTGTATCTGTGTGTTTAGATTATACAGTAAATTTGCTGTATACAGTATATATTGAGATGTGACATATAGCGGGTGATAGGATCATGGTAAAGGATCATGACTACATTGCTACCAGCTGTGTTCAGGGCCTGACTGAGGGTTCTGGATGCCCGTAGAGTGCCCCCATCCCCCACAACAAATGTATAGGAATATTAATATGCAGAAGTATTCTCCAGCATTCAAATTTAGAAAATATATATGAATAGGGGTATAAGTAGATGCGGGTACACCTGTTAGTTCATCCGCAAAGTTAATACTCCAAGCTCATACCCTAATGGTGCTACTGATTGGATTAAATAAATAACCACAAGCTGCAGTCACAAAGGGCAGTGGGAATGCCCAATTGAGAAGGAAAAAACAATGAGAAATAGGTGTTTGCCCCAAAAGCCACCACAACAAATGTAATGAGATCAAAAAGTCGCACTCCCATGTGTAGAATATACAACTGCATCCAACACTCCAAAACACAGACACACAAACACTTCGGTCTGCATCTAGAATCCTGCTTTACCTCCAATTGTAAACTTGGAGGAGATTAGATCTACATTCCTTCTCTCATATGGAAAAGTGGTCTGATCACCAAAAGAACCATGCAACTTGATGTACTCAGGAAGAGCGACTAGGTGCATTTATGCAAGACTAAAGCACAATGATGACCACTGTATTGTGTGTAGGTCAAAGGGTATGTAGGAGGGTGGTAAAAATGAGGGAGATTTTTTGCAGGGCGGTGGACAAATTATTGTAGCCAAACCTGTGTGTGGATATTCTGTAGGAGTGGTTTTACACAGCTAATTATATATATATATATATATATATATATATATATATATATATATATGGAACATTGTAATTTCAGAGAGCTATGCTCAAATACAGCACAGGAATCTAACCAGTATCAAATGCAGTGCCCATTGTAATCTAAACAGTATGAAATACAGTGCCCATTGTAATCTAAACAGTATCAAATGCAGTGCCCATTAGCAATACTGAGAACACTATAATCACATCTATACAATGCAGTGAGTATCTAAATGACAAATATACAATACATGAGACATTCTATTGGCCCATACACAATACAGAGAGTATTCTAACAATTCATATATAATTTAGGGAGCATTTTGGGATCAATGCACAATACAAAAAGCATTTTAGCTGGCCAGTTTTTAAGGGCAGGTGTGGCGTGACGCTGTTTTTCTTCTACATAGATACAGAACATAAAATGTGGAGTGTGCTTTGCTTTATTCATTGTTTTAGGAAGTTGTAAGCATTTTTGTTTCTTGGAGGGTTTTTTGCTAATATTTTCTCTCTAAGTTATTAAAATTAGTATGCTTGTCCTCAGAGCTGGATTAAGGCTCTGGGGGGCCCTGGGCACTTTAGACAGGGGGGCCCCTATGATGTAACATGGTTATCATTTTATACAAATGCACAGGCAATACAGTGCACTACTGTTAGGTGCACACAGCTCTGCCTTCACATGCAGTACAGTGTGAAGCAGGACAAACCTCCCAACTGTCTGTCACGGGCACTAGGAGTTTTGACCCAGAATTTACCAGATGTAGCTTTAGTCACCAGAGGCGCGGAGTCTAACACAGTGGCTGGTCTTCTCCAGGAACTCCCTCAAGGAAGTATGGGTTTTAGCGGCTTCCACTGTGCAGGTCGCGGCCCTCTGGGGAGTATGGTAAATATGCTGATACAGCTATACATAATGAGAACACGGATCTCCTTGAGCTGGATAGAAGAAGGAATGCCAGAAGATATATATAGTCTCTAAGTAGTAGAAACAGTAATGACACAGCGAGTATGATGACCAGTAGTAATTGGAAATGAGAAGTTCCGAAGTGCCTAGCATGCAGGTAAACTTGAAACAGACAGATGCTTGACAACAGAAGGAAAGTCTATACGAGCAGCCAATAATACAGTGTAGTAGAGAAGTCAGCGACTAGCAGCTATCACTAAAGATGCACAGTAGAAACTTATTCCTGATAATAGATAACATACAATGTAGCTTGAAGTGGGCTGCGGCTGACAGGTATTACCACTGGTGTGGAGTAGAGACTTGTCTCGGTGCAGGTAAGATACGATGTAGCATGGAGCGGTCTGTGGCTGACAGGTATTACCACTGGTGTGGAGTAGAGACTTATCCAGGTGCAGGTGAGATACGCAGTAGCGTCCACAGCAAACAGGAACAGAGAACTCCTTGGTACCTCAGCAGAATGAGGACCAAGAACAGGCAAAGGTAGTAGGACCGCAGGTGTCTTAAATAGTGAGAAGTAATTAATCATCCAATGAGGACAGGAACAAGGTTTTAACAGTCTGTAGGTCTGCACATGCGCAGACCCCTGGTCAAGATGGCGGGCGGCCGCGGCGCAAGACAGGCACCGGCAAGACAGAGAGAGACCTAGGTCTTGAGCCAGAGGAACTAACAGTCCGGTGAGGAACACTGTCCTTGTAGTTGGACCCAATCCTGACTACGCGAGACAGTCACCCAAATTCAGGACTGCCCGATCAGATTCAGGACAGTTGGCAGACTGTCCTGCTCTCTCCTACCTGTTCTTATCACTGTCCCCACCTGTGGCTGCTGGTGTCTTTAGCTCAGTTGCTGCTTGTTTGGATTCTGGAATGTTGGAGGCCCTATATGAAAAAAAAAAATGGGTACATGTAATTTTAAGAAATATGGGTACATGAAATTTTAGAAAATTCCAACCAGCCCCAGCATTAAAACAATGGTATTCCCTTTTAATATATAAACATATTTCCCTCCCTCCAAATAGCCCCAGCAATAAATTAAATGGTGTTTAAAAGATATAACCATTTCCCACATCCACGGCATTAAATAATTCATATTCACATTTAATAAAAATACCTAATTTTCCCCAAAATAGCCCCACATTCATTTATGAACTTCCAAACCACCCTAGCATTAAATTTTAAGGTACAATCACCCCATCCTAAATTGATGGACCCCACTATTAAATTAAATTGCCCCACCATCACCCCACAATAAAATAGCACCCATTAAATAATTAGCATCCACCTGCAATCCACCATTAAATTAAGAACCCCCCTTCCCTCACACATTTTATTAACATACTACCCCCTCTCCCTCACACATTTTATTAACATACTACCCCTTCTCCCTCACACATTATATTAACATGCTACCCCCCTCACACACACATTATATTAACATACAACCCCCCTTACAAACACATTATATTAACATACTACACCCACTAACTTTGTTCTATCCGCACACTGTATGACCTTGTTTCTCTTCACACATGGGACGGCACCTGTCACGGGGTGTACGTCCCATGTGACACCAATAGCAGGCCACATATAGGGGAAGGCGGGGAACGGATCGTAAGGATCCGCGGCCAATGATAGAAGGTGGCTGGTCTCAGAGGAGGGGCCAGCCACCAAGTAATAGAGACTTGGGCCAGTGCAGGGACCGGACCAAATAGTCTTTTTTTCTGTCTGGCCCAGCGGGCATATGCCACCCAGCTCCCCGTCCCAGCCCGTCCCTGAAACTAGCATTGATACTGTACATTAAAAAAAAAAGAAACACTGATAAAATGACATCAGTTTTGACTATCTATCTATATATAGATATATATATATATATATATATATATATATAGATAAATAGATATATATTATATCTATATATCTATATATTATCTATCTATCTATCTATATATATCTATATATATATATATATATATATATATATATATATATATATATATATATATATATTAATGATTAGATCATTAATGATTATGACCCAGATCCACTCCTGTCACCCACAGACACCCAGTCACACTCAGACCCACTCCTATCACCTACAAACAGCCAGACCCACTTCTGTCACCCACAGACACCCAGACCCACTTCTGTCACCTACAAACAGCCAGACCCACTCCTGTCACCCACAGATACCAAGTCACACTCAGACCCACTCCTGTCACCTACAAACAGCCAGACCCACTCCTGTCACCCACAGATACCCAGACCCACTCCTGTCACCCACAGACACCCAGTCACACTCAGACCCACTCCTATCACCTACAAACACCCAGACCCACTCCTGTCACCTACAAACAGCCAGACCCACTCCTGTCACCCAGAGATACCCAGACCCACTCCTGTCACCTACAAACACCCAGACCCACTCCTGTCACCTACAAACAGCCAGACCCACTCCTGTCACCCACAGATACCCAGACCCACTCCTGTCACCTACAAACACCCAGACCCACTCCTGTCACCCACAGATACCCAGACCCACTCCTGTCACCTACAATCAGCCAGACACACTCCTGTCACCTACAAACACCCAGACCCACTCCTGTCACCTACAATCAGCCAGACCCACTCCTGTCACCCACAGACCCTTCCCCCGTGTTCAGTCACCTTTGCTCAGGCCTCTGGCTGGCAGGTTTAGCTGGACACTCTTCATGGCCGCTTTGATCAGCCCCTGGGGCCTCGCTGGCTCTCTGGTCTATGAAGCCGTCCCGGGATTAGGAGCTGCTGCGGCTGCACATGCGCAGCAGCTCCATTTCGGCCTCTTAGAATGTACAGCAGCCGCGGTGCTGCTGTACATTAAGCCAGCTGTCACATTTTGTGAGGGAGAAGGGGGGGAGGCGCCAGAGCCGCACAAGCACAAGAATCGGATCACCAAATGACAGGTGATCCGATCAGCGTGCGGCCGGCGGCGGGGGGCCCTCAGAGAGAGGGGGGCCCCCTGTGCCCCCCCTTAATCCGGCCATGCTTGTTTTGTGTATTATTTAATTGTTCTTTTTTAACTGTGGGTCATTCCACATCAGATCACCCCAAAAAAATGAAATGTCCACCACCCATCTCAGATTTTTTAGAAATTTTTTTAGTTAAGAGAGGATGTCAAAACAACTATTTCTGTTAAATATCTTGACTGTCTGACAATTAGCTGACTAAATATTGATTTTTCAATAATTTAATTTAAATAATTTACTAATCGTGGCTTCTTTATCCAGTTTATTTGAAGTATTACGGGTGTTTATTAAGGAATCAACACAAAATTTTAACCCCTAAGGAAACTTCCTGTCTTCCTCCTGAATCCAAACCAAATTACTTTATCTGCTTCATGTTTTGCTTTATGGCAAAAACGCATGACATACATAATTAACACAAGAAACCATGAAATTTAAAACCTTTAACATAACAGAAGTTATGTTAACAATCTCATTATTTTTCCCTTGTTTGGAACTTGTTGTAACGGTCTGTAATTTTCCTTAAAGTGTCACCAGAAGGTGTATACTGCCTTCCAGTACTTCCTTGGATAGTAGGCACTTCCGTTACACAGAGGACGTGAATAAATGGAACACTTATCATCTCTTGAAGGCCAGGACAGCACATTTGCTGATTGGTTTCGTTTCATGAAGTGTACCAGCACATCTTGTTCCTCCTTATTACATTGAATGATATACCCAGTGTGCACATATACACATGAAAGTACAAACAACAAAATGGAGTTTCAGCAGTCATTTTGTTAGACCTACCACCCTTGTGTTTTATATGTGTGCAACTGTGTTCTTTAAAAGTCCAGGCACCATCATTGCCCCTGCACCTTCTAGGCCTCTGCACCATCTGGATCCTCTAGGACTCTGTACCACCTAGGCCCCTGCACCATCATGGTCTAATCTAGACCTCTATACATCATGGCCTCAGATTCTGGTGAACCTCACTATGCCCATTGTTCCCTTTTGCTACTTCTTCCTCTCATCCCCTCCCTTTTAGAATGTAAGCTCTCAGGGTCAGGGTCCTCTACCCTATGTCTCATGTCTGCCCACTCTCTGTCCTTGCTTTGTCTTCTGCTAAATTGTTTTTGTATGCCATGCAATTTATTCTGTTAATTGCATCCATGCATTTATTCTTCTTCTTGTCTGTACCCATAGTTCTTATCTGTATGTACTTATGTAATTTTGTTGTATGTTCTAAACACCTATGTACGGCACTGTGAAAGCCTTGTGGTGCCTTTTGAATAAAAGATAATAATAATAAAGTGAGGTTTTACCAGCAACCATTCAAGTGGCAATATAACCTCCCTCCCTTCTACTGCAATTAATAGGGTCTTCGTATACAACCATGTAACCTTTCCTCTCTTGATATTACACCGCCATTCAATCTGTTTTCTCCATTTGGATTTTTGTGTTCCATGTGCATTACTTGACTTTTTGATGTATTAAATTTAAGATGCCACAATTTAATCGGTGGTAGTCACTTTTCCAAAGCTGTAAAACCCAACAGTACTTACCCCGGCAGGATGAAACCGAAGACCTCATCGCCGACTGACTGAAAAGACTGACACCTTCAAACACAGACTTTTGTCAATTGCGGCACCTGTACAAGCCGGTAGCGGGCGATGACGTCACCTTGAAGAGTCTGAATGTGATCCGAGTTTTTAAGGTAGTAATTTAAGGAGGCGCCGCCTGTACAAGGTACATGCTTTAGTAATGAATTAAGCGCTACTGTTAATTAGAGGTCTATTTTTTAAATTCCCATATACCATGGCAAAAAGTATAATTTTTTTTATTGCTGCTTATTGTGGAAATAATAAAAATAATTAATGTCTTGTCCTAGCATAAAATATCTCCAGAGACTAGAGCAAGTACAAAGTCCACTGGTTAAAAATAAAGAAATACAAATTATGTCTGCCTTACTATCCACCACCCCCCCTGGGGGGGTTTGGCAAAGAAAATTGTTAAGAAACAGGAGCTCTCCTGTTTGTTTGTTTGATCTATCATCTGTGCAATTCCTGCTACTATAATCATTCCTGCAGTTCACTGATTTAGCTGGTTGCTGGGCAAATAGTAACAAGCTTCATTCAGCTCTCAGTGTGGCAGCCTCAGGTGTGGAATCATCTACCACACTCATGCAGCTCATCTACCAGTTCTGTTTGTTAAATGGATTTGCTATCATATCTCTACCTGTCCTGACCCCTGGCTTGTTGAAAGTATTCCACAGTTTTTTTTCTTTGATTATTAGTATTGTTATTATCTTTGACTTTGCCACAAAGGGTCCGCAGCGCCGTACATTACATATACAGGAAATAGAACCAAGACACAACATGATACAAAAATGTATACAAACAGGTGACAGGGTAAAGCAAATCAGATTATATCTGGGACAGATAGTGAAAGGGATAGTAGAAATCAGCGAGAAGAAGGCCAAAGCTTAAGAAGACAGGGAAAACAGGGCTAGGGAAGCAGGCCAAGAGGTACAGAGGGTGAAGGAACAGTAGAAGGAGCACACAAGGAAAGAGGGCCCTGCTCATGAGAGCTAACAACCTAAAGGGAAGGGGGAGACACATAAAGGGTGGTACTAACTGGGGGATAGAGCCAGGACAAGAAAGTTAGGAGGAGGACTGATAGACTTGAATAAAGAAATGAGTCTTAAGGGCACGCTTGAAGCCTTAGAGAGTAGATGCTAACCTGATGGAACGTGGAAGATCGTTCCACAGCAGGGGAGCAGCCCGGGCAAAGTCCTGAAGACGAGAGTGAGAGGAGGTGATCAGTGAAGTAGTGAGGCGGCGGTCACTGGCAGAGCGGAGGGGGCGGGTAGGAGTGTAGGTAGAGATGAGATTGGAGATGTAGGGAGGGGAAGATTGACTAAGAGCTTTAAAGGTGAGGGTGAGGAGTTTAAATTTAATTCTGTAGGGTATGGGGAGCCAATGTAGTGACTGTTGGAGGGAGACTGCAGATACAGAGCGGCGGGAGAGAAAAATGAGGCGGGCAGCAGCATTGAGGATAGACTTAAGTGGGTCAAGGCGAGAATCAGGTAGGCCAGAGAAAAGGAGGTTACAGTAGTCAAGGCGAGAGATAACAAGCGAGTGAACAAGGGTTTTCGTGGCTTCCGTGGTGAGAAAGGGACGTATCTTAGATTTGAACAGAGAAGTCTGTACCGGTGTCAGGTCATAAAAAAGCAGAAACATGAAGCAACTGTTTCACTGCTAAAATTAAGTCCTCATTTTCCAGCTTCGTGGATGGCTGCTACTGCCAACCCGAAATGTCCTCAAACTCTGTTTCGTCATTTACTCCTCTTGTAAGGAAAGATCCGCATCAGAGGGAGGAGGGGGGGGGGGTGGGGGCAAGCGTCTAGGCACAATTGGGGAGGATAACAACTTCTCGCATCTTCTGTAGCATTACCTCTGGAGGCTATTTTCATCTCGGCAGCTCCTGCATCTAGGACAATTTTGGACTCTGTTGTTTATGTTACCCTGCAGTACCTGTGAAACACCAGAGGTGCTGCTGTTCTGTCTTTTCCCACTACCAGAGGTTAACAATCACAGCTGGTTAATCATCCACACCTGAGCGTTTCATATATATTTGCCTGCCCCTCCCAGCTTTCCTTACTAATCATTAATGTTTCTGAGCCTGTTTATGTTTGTTACTTTGGATGACTGCCTTGTTTTCTCTGTTCCTGTGGATATCCATGCTTAGCCAGTTCTTGATTCTTTGTACAAAATTAATCAATCACCTGTATCTTCTCCTGGAGGTAACCTGACAGTTGCATTACTCCTGCTAATCTGCTATACCTGAAAATCTGTTATACACTGACCCAGTCTGTGTTCATTGCATCACCTGGATTGTTGTTTTCTCAGTTCAATGTTTTCATCATATGTCTGGCTCCATGGCTATAATTGCAAGAACTAGTTTGTGGAACAGATTTTGTAACATATATAGAGGTGTAGCACTGCAGTATATAAATTCCCTTTAGAATTTTAAATACACTATATCCTGTATATCAGAATGGTAGTATAGAGGAAGGAAAGTCTGCAAAGAATGCAGAGTATAAAGAAATACAAACAGCACAATCACACAGTCAGAATATCACAGATAGAACCCAGAGATATCTAACTGTTCTTCCTCCTGGGTAGAACTGCACCTCCCCTTCCTTAGCTCGCCTCTGTGGAATATGGCCAACCATACAATAGTGTAACTAGTGAGGACTGTGCTCTGGTGACAGCTCCTCACCAGAAATGCCCCCTTTTTACCTGTCACCTCCATCGCTGTCTGTCCCAGCCGATTTAAAGTGTTTTCTGTAGGCAGGGCATGAACCGCAACAGCTCCTTCTCCCCTTTTCATGGGAGACTGATAATCTGTGTCTGCAAACCCCACGGCAGTCCGTGATACTGCCCTGCTCAGTGGTTGGGTCCTCGAGCCTCACCGGAGGTGGGTGACCCTTTTCCAGGGGCTCCGCATCCTGACGGGGGTAGGAGCAAGCTAGATACCTTTGTAGTGCCTTGACTCCACAGCGCCCTCTATACCCCATGGTCCGCAGTGTCCCCCAACTGTTTGTGTTAGAAAAATGCTATTTAGAAAATAAGATTTGTTGCATTGTCATTATGTTGTGTTGTCGCAAGGTTTCTTTCAAACAGTCAAACAATTGTTTACAACCAAAAATGCATGTTTTCACTATTTGTCGCTATGTGGTTGTCACACACCGCTCTCATAACTAGGTGCTGCTGTGTGACTTGCCCTTTAAGGAACTATGGGCCTGATTCATTAAGGATCTTAACTTAAGAAACTTCTTATTTCAGTCTCCTGGACAAAACCATGTTACAATGCAAGGGGTGCACATAAGTTAAATACTGACTGTTTTTTCATGTAGCACACAAATATCAACTCTAAATCTCAGTGTACAAATAAGCTATCAAGTATTTGTGTGCTACATGAAAAAAACAGTCAGTATTTAACTTATGTGCAAAACAGAGTACTAATTTTCACCCCTTGTACTGTAACATGGTTTTGTCCAGGAGACCTAAATAAGAAACTTCTTAATTTAAGTTCCTTAATGAATCAGGCCCTATGTTGGTGCTTTTCTCTTGTTTCAGAGTCTCTACCTTTTCATAGCTGTTTTCTGTTATCCTAATTGGAAACCTCCTTCTGAAGCTTATTGGTTACTGAAGACTATATCAACCTCTTGTGATCAGGGACTCATTGCCCGATCTTCGTGTTACTCACACTACCGTGGGTTCTGGCTGCATACCTAACTCCCTGAGTGTCTCTTGGATGTTATTCGGTTGCCAAGATTGCCTGTCATCGCTGATCTCTATTTGATCCTGCTGAATATCATTTCATGGTTCATCTCTAAGCTGCAACTATTCATTGAACTTTCATCTGCACATTGAACTGTCGTGAGTTGCTTGTTATAAACTGTGCTCATATTGATTGGATTCATTACCGCTCTGCTCGGCTGTTCATTATTCTGTTGAACTACAATCAAGTTCTGGTCATCTGTGGCTCTAGGTCTGGCACGGCTATTATTATCACTCTGCTGTTTGTGAATTGCTGGACTATTTCTAAGAATCATTGCCGAGTTAGGAGCCAGTTCCTTTAATTAAGTTCTGTGCGATATCAGCTGCTTTCTGTCAAAGGGATGAACTTACGTTTCTCTGTGTGTTGGACTTCTATTGTCACGCTGTACTTCTAGCAACATTCTATTGCATGTCTCTAGTTCACCAAGCTCTTGGACTTTATATACATCAGTTGTTCCGCTGACAAGAACCGTTACATTACCTATCACCATCCGCTAAAGTGAATCACATTCCATCTGGATCAGCCAAGTCTATTTACTATCCTCATCGGACTTTCAAGCTGTGTCAGTGATTCTCCTTTATTGCTGTCTGTGTTACAAGGTTACAAGTGTTCTGGATCATCATCTCAGCGTTGAACTGTATTGCTTGTTTTTTCATGCTGTTGCTCATGGTTACCACTTGAAGTACTGATGTGATTGTTTAATTTCTCAACTACCGTGTGCTCAGCACAGCTGAGTTGTACATGCCTTTTATTACTGCTGTTGCACCATTGAACAATATACTAAAGTTGCAACACTACTTTATCGTCTGTGTATTTCTTCATTGTGATTCTCCATCTGAACTTCTCCCAGCGTGTTCTGTCTCCACCACCCTCTGCTTTACCATCTAAGTAGAGGTTGGGGATCCACAAATATTTCTAGCCGTGACAGTGGTATAATAGCTTAATTTTTTGGTACTAAATAACTTTGTGTCAGACACCATGCCCGCAGTCCGCTCTGTGCTCGGGGATGGCCGTCTGCCTCTTTTCCGGACGAACTCAGCTCCCCCCAGCTGGCTTCTCTTCTGGAGTGCATGTGGACGACGGTCCCCTCAAATCCCCGTTGCTAGGCAGCAGGGAATGCTCCGGAGCAGCTGTCTGCGGTCAGTGATGTCACTGACCATCGAAGGGGACCCAATCAGCCTCTGCCTGCCACTATTTAAACTTGCTCTTGCACCATTAGGGTGCCAGAGTATCATGTCTCCTCTACTCCAGTGCTTCCTCTGTATTCCTGCTCAATTTGGTTCTGAACCGGCTGGCTGTACCACTTCTCCTGGATTGCTCCTGTTGCTGATCGTTCCTGGTTTGACCCTGTATTGTCTGAGTTCACTTTTGGATTCCGATTTGGCTCTTTTCTGCTCTCTGGTTTGACCCTGGTCCGTCTGACTATCCGCTGGTTCCGATTTGGTTCAGCATCCTTCAGCTGGTATTGACCCTGGTTCGTCTGACTATTCACCTATGCTTTGCCAGCGACTGTCTTTGAGAACCGCGACCTGTGCGTCCCTAGCAGCTAAGACCAAACCTCCCTGCAGGAGTCCCTGGAGAAGACCAGGGTCGCGTTAGACTCTGCGCCTCTAAGTTCAGTAGTGCTAACTCCGGCAAGTGTTACCATCCTACACCTGGTTGTGACACTATGCAAGATTTGGCAGCTGTACCCTGAGAGCTGCGGAAGATATTCACCAACAAACACACTTCTTCTATTTATATATATATATATATAGAGAGAGAGAGAGAGTGTCACGGGCACTAGGAGTCTTTACCCAGGGATCACCAGATGGTAGGCTTACCAGAGCAATGTAGATGGTAATAGGGTACTCTGGTAGCTGGGTGATCACGGAACATGAAATGATGGCCGATGAGATGCTCAGGAAAGTCTATGACTAGCAACACTGGTAATAATGAGGTAATGATACACAAGGAACTGTATGGACAAGGACACGTGAAGGTAGTCAGTGGTCTGCGATAGCAAGTTGTACCACTGCTATAGTGAGGTGGAATGTCCAACAGAAACAAGGAGGTGATGAGAGTCAGCGGTCTGCGGGTAGCAAGTTGTACCGCTGTCTGAGTGAAGGAATGGAATCCAAGTGGAGGTATCCAGGTAGTCAGTGGTCTGCGGTAGCAAGTTGTACCACTGCTCTGTGAGAGGATAATGGAACAGGTGATACCGGAAACAGGGATCAGTGGTCTGACATCAGCAAGTTGTACCACTGCATATATATGTGAGGAGGTGCACGGGGGAAGACTGCAACACAGGATATACACAGGCACCTAATACACGATCCACAGTAATATGCACAATATAGGTATATATATGTAAATGACTGATCAGGTCTGCAATCTAGAAAGTCTCTTGAAGTAGTCCAGCACAATGATAACACAGTCAATGATGGCAATAGACTCAGCGGATAGCAGACTCCAGAGAGAACCAAACACAGTCCAGCAAGATATGCAATACACAGCACAGTCAATGAGAAGTATGCATACCGTGGTTCAGCAGTAGCAGTCAGATGGGATTGCAGCGGTACCTGAGCGGCTGGAGACCGACTGGATAGGAAGTCCCTGGATAGGAGAAGCAGCGGTCTAGCAGGTGCAGCGCACAGGTGAGTAGACCGACAGGGACACGAATCCACAGGAGTCAGCAACACGTGGAACTGGACTCATAGGAAACCCAGGAGAATGGAGATGATCCAGCAGAGGGTAGTAGAAGAGATACAAATCCAATGCTGACAGGAGGGTAGAGGCCAGTGGAACACGTGAAGGCGTGGAGAGTGGATCAGCAGGAGATGGACGATAGCGCTGACCACAGCGGCAGGACTCAGCGGCACACGGAGGTAACCAGTAGCAACCACAGGAACCAACAGCGATGGGAAACAGGAGTGCAGCGCAGGGCCGGAGCTGTAGATCACGAAGTGTAGCAGATGGTAATGAAAAGCAGCAGTCTCGAGGAAGTCACAGCAAAGATGAGATGAGAGTGTAGTGCACGGAGGCAGCGGATAGTAATCAGCTGGCAGTCACGATGTTGAACACAGGCGAGTTGCAAGCAGGAGACTGTAGTGCACAGAGGCAGCGGATAGTAGTCAGCTGGCAGTCACGATGTTAAACACAGGCGAGTTGCAAGCAGGAGACTGTAGTGCACAGAGGCAGCGGATAGTAGTCAGCTGGCAGTCACGATGTTGAACACAGGCGAGTTGCAAGCAGGAGACTGTAGTGCACAGAGGCAGCGGATAGAAATCAGCAAACGGACTTGATGAGAAGCAGGTGAGTGAGGTAAAAGCTGGAGTGCACGGAGGCAGCGGATAGCAATGAGCAAACAGTCACATTGATATAAAATAACGTTGAAGTGGTGTAGAAGACTGTAGTGCACGGAGGCAGCGGATAGGAATCAGCAAACAGTCATGATGATAAAGTTGATGGTAGAAGTGGTATGGAACCACAGTAGTAGAAGTGGTTTGGAAACCACAGGAATCAGCAGCACTGAATACACAAGTAATACAGGAACACCTTCAGAGACTCATGAGGAATGAGACTCCAAGATCAGGCAACGTGGTAGTGACCACAGGTGCTTAATATAGGGAGGTTGCCTGATCTGCCAATTAAGTTAAAGGGGTATACACTGAAGTATAGAAAAGGGCTGCGCATGCGCAGACCCTCAGGATGGTGGACGGCCACGGTTCCTAAATGTCCGGGAAGAGGCACTCACGGTCCGGTGAGTGACAGTACCCCCCCTTTTAAAGGTGGGCACAGAACGCCTGGAACCGGGCTTGTCCGGATTTTTGGAGTAAAACTTCTTCAAAAGGGCAGGAGCATTAAGATCTTCAGCTTTGATCCAAGAGCGCTCCTCAGGACCAAAGCCCTTCCAATGAACGAGGAAGTGGAGGACTCCTCGCGAAATTTTTGCATCTAGTACCTCGGTAATCTCAAAATCCTCCTCCTGATGGACTTGAACTGGCTGCGGAGCTGAGGGAGGAGTTGAAAAACGGTTGATAATAAGAGGTTTGAGCAAAGATACATGGAAGGCATTAGAAATCCGAAGACTCTTAGGAAGAAGGAGTTTCACACATACTGGATTGATAACTTGAATGATCCTATATGGACCAATAAAACGAGGGGCGAATTTCATGGATGGAACCTTCAAACGAATATTTTTTGTGGATAACCAGACACGATCTCCAATTTTTAGTGGTGGAATAGCCCGCCTCTTCTTATCAGCGAAAGATTTATATTTGACAGATGTCTTCTTCAAACAGGTTCTAACCTGAGACCAGATATTTTTAAAGGTCTGACAAACAGTCTCCACCGCAGGAACTTGGG
The DNA here is from genome assembly GCF_038048845.1 of Mixophyes fleayi. Taxonomy (NCBI): domain Eukaryota; kingdom Metazoa; phylum Chordata; class Amphibia; order Anura; family Limnodynastidae; genus Mixophyes; species Mixophyes fleayi. Next base: position 237,092,255 of record NC_134405.1, on the reverse strand, counting down.
TGGGCGGGAGGGCAGGAAATTCCGGAAAAGACGGATGGTGACCGTAGACCACAAAGAATGGAGTTTTGGATGATGACTCATGGTACATGTTGTTATGGGCGAACTCAGCCCAAGGGAGTAACTCTACCCAGTTGTCTTGATTGGCTGATGAAAATATCCTTATAAAAGTCTCAAGATCTTGATTGACACGTTCGGTTTGTCCATTGGATTGTGGATGGTAAGAAGATGAGAGTGCTAATCGTATGCCCAAGGTTTTACAAAGGGCTCGCCAGAATCTGGACACGAATTGTACTCCTCTATCAGACACAATCTCAGATGGACATCCATGGATACGGAAGATCTCTTTAATGAAATGTTCAGCCAGGATAGACGAGGAAGGCAAACCAGACAGAGGGATGAAATGAGCCATCTTCGAAAATCTGTCCACTACGACCCAAATAGTGTTATGGTTCTTACTAGGTGGTAAGTCAGTAACGAAATCCATACTAATATGGGTCCATGGTTTGGACGGAATGGGTAGTGGTCGCAGCAACCCTGCTGGGGTTCTGCGGGAGGATTTGAATTGCGAACATAATTCACAGGAAGCAATGAACTCTTTGACGTCTCTCCTCATTGAAGGCCACCAGTAACTTCGAGAGAGGATCTCAAAAGTCTTGTGTTCACCGGCGTGTCCAGAAAAACGAGAGGCATGGAACCACGAAAGGATTTTCCTCCTTAGAGTAGGAGGCACGAGGGTCTTCCCAAATGGTAGCGTTTTGGTGGATGAAGCAGCCAGTGAGATACATTTGGGGTCTAGAATGGTATGGTTGGAAACCTCTTCTATATCAGAGGACGTAGCAAAGGCTCTAGATAAGGCATCAGCTTTTTTGTTCTTGGCAGCTGGTTTGAAGGTAATTATTAATTCAAAACGGGAAAAGAAAAGAGACCATCTTGCTTGACGAGGGTTCAAGCATTGGGCAGACTGGAGATATGACAAGTTCTTATGATCCGTGAAGATCGTCACCGGATGGCGAGCTCCCTCCAACAAGTATCTCCATTCCTCTAATGCGGCTTTGATAGCCAGTAATTCCTTGTCTCCGATGGTATAATTCTTCTCTGCGGGTAGGAGACCCCGAGAATAGAAGGCACAAGGGTGGAATTTTTGCTGTTCCGAGCGTTGGGAGAGAATAGCTCCTAAGCCCACATTAGAGGCATCTACTTCTAGGAAAAAAGGGAGTGTCACATCAGGCTGACGAAGGATTGGAGCCGAAGAGAAGGACTCTTTTAATGTTTGAAAGGCTTGAATAGCCTCAGTAGACCATTGCTTAGGATTAGCCCCTTTACGAGTCAGGGCCACAATAGGAGATGCAATGGAAGAAAAGTCTTGAATGAAGCGTCTATAGTAATTGGCAAAACCTAAAAAACGCTGGATGGCACGAAGAGTAGTTGGCTGGGGCCAATGTAGTACAGCATTTACTTTGTCAGGATCCATCTTCAGACCAACTCCGGAAACAATATACCCCAAGAATGGAATCTGGGGTAATTCGAATGAACATTTTTCTAATTTACAGAACAATGAATTTTTCCGTAGCCTGGAGAGGACTTCTGCCACATGTTGGTGGTGAGAAGGCAGGTCCTGTGAAAAAATCAATATGTCGTCCAGGTAGACGACGACACATACATATAATAAGTCCCGAAAAATCTCATTGATGAAGCCCTGAAAAACAGCGGGGGCATTACATAGCCCGAAAGGCATTACCAGATATTCGTAATGCCCGTCTCTGGTGTTAAACGCCGTCTTCCATTCGTCACCGGAACGGATTCTGATTAAATTGTAAGCACCACGAAGATCCAACTTAGTAAAAATACGGGCTCCCTTAATGCGGTCAAATAGCTCAGTGATCAACGGAATGGGATACCGGTTCTTGATAGTAATGGCATTGAGTCCACGAAAATCTATACAAGGGCGTAATGATCCATCCTTCTTTTTGACAAAGAAGAACCCAGCTCCAGCGGGCGAGGTGGAAGGTCGAATGAACCCACGCTGGAGGTTCTCCCGTATATATTCAGATGTAGCTTGAGTTTCAGGTAACGAGAGTGGATAGACCCGGCCTCTGGGAGGAGTCTTGCCAGGAAGAAGATCAATCGGACAATCCCAAGAACGATGAGGAGGAAGACGTTCAGACTGAGCTTTATCAAAAACATCGGTAAATGAAGCATATTGAGGAGGGAGTCCCGGTGAAATAGCTGAAATGGAAGCTTGCTGTACCTTGAGAGGAATGACTTGGGAAAGGCAATGATGGTGACATTCAGGCCCCCAAGACGTGACTTGAGGGGTGCGCCAGTCAATCTGGGGAGAATGACACTGAAGCCATGGAAGGCCTAGGACAATCGGACTTGTCGTAACAGGAAGAATTAAAAACGATATCTCTTCATGATGCAGAGCACCAATCTGAAGGGTTACTGGAGACGTACTCTGGGTGATGAGACCGTTGATGAGACGTGATCCATCGATAGCCGTCACAGTAATGGGAGTTTTTAAGGTAATCATTGGTAGAGACCATTGATTAACTAACGATTTGGAAATAAAATTTCCTGCTGCTCCGGAATCAATCAATGCCTGTGACTCAAAGGTCTTGGTAGCAAAGGAAATAGTCACATCAAAAGCGCAGACTTTAGATTTCATAGACGATGGAGAGGACTCCAGGGACCCTAACTTCACCTCTCCAGAACTAGTTAGGGCCTGGCATTTCCCGATCTCTTAGGGCAGGAGCTGAGGACATGAGTGGAATCAGCACAATAGATACAGAGTCTATTCTTGACTCTTCGTTTCCTCTCCTCAGAAGATAACTTGGAACGTCCAATCTCCATGGGAATCACAGCGGGTGACACTGGACGAAATTGAGGGTTAGAGCGAAAAGGTGCTTTAGCAGAAGTCGTTTTCTCAGCCTCTCTTTCACGAAATCTCATATCAACACGATGGCATAGAGAGATCAAATCTTCAAGTGACGAAGGAAGCTCTTGGGTAGTCAGTGCATCTTTAATTTTATCGGAAAGCCCCTGCCAGAAGGCGGCAACTAGGGCTTCAGTGTTCCACTGAAGTTCAGAGGCTAAGATCCTAAATTGAATGACGTACTGGCCTACAGTATGAGATCCTTGTCGCAGACGGAGGATGCTGGAAGCAGCGGAGGTCACACGACCTGGTTCATCGAACACACTTCGGAATGTAGAAATGAATTTGGCACTATCTTGTAATATTGGATCGTTCCTCTCCCACAGAGGGGAGGCCCAAGCCAGGGCTTGTCCTGAAAACAAAGAGATAAGATAGGCCACTCTGGAACGATGGGTAGAAAAATTTTGAGGTTGGAGCTCAAAATGGACTGAACATTGGTTAAGGAAACCCCTACAAGTTTTGGGGTCTCCATCGTACTTTGACGGAGTAGGCAGGTGAAGCGTGGAAGCTATAGACACCTGGGATGGCAATGGGGAAACGGAGGAAAGCACAGGAGCTTCAGTAGTAGCTGTCACAGTCTGTCCAGATGTACCTTGGGAGGTTAATGACTGATAACACTGAAGTAACAGCTGTTGGCGGGCATCCTGTTGCTCCACACGGCTAACCAGATGTTGCAGCATCTCTTTGGCGGTAGGTTCCACATCTGGGTCTGTCATGGCCTGATCTTACTGTCACGGGCACTAGGAGTCTTTACCCAGGGATCACCAGATGGTAGGCTTACCAGAGCAATGTAGATGGTAATAGGGTACTCTGGTAGCTGGGTGATCACGGAACATGAAATGATGGCCGATGAGATGCTCAGGAAAGTCTATGACTAGCAACACTGGTAATAATGAGGTAATGATACACAAGGAACTGTATGGACAAGGACACGTGAAGGTAGTCAGTGGTCTGCGATAGCAAGTTGTACCACTGCTATAGTGAGGTGGAATGTCCAACAGAAACAAGGAGGTGATGAGAGTCAGCGGTCTGCGGGTAGCAAGTTGTACCGCTGTCTGAGTGAAGGAATGGAATCCAAGTGGAGGTATCCAGGTAGTCAGTGGTCTGCGGTAGCAAGTTGTACCACTGCTCTGTGAGAGGATAATGGAACAGGTGATACCGGAAACAGGGATCAGTGGTCTGACATCAGCAAGTTGTACCACTGCATATATATGTGAGGAGGTGCACGGGGGAAGACTGCAACACAGGATATACACAGGCACCTAATACACGATCCACAGTAATATGCACAATATAGGTATATATATGTAAATGACTGATCAGGTCTGCAATCTAGAAAGTCTCTTGAAGTAGTCCAGCACAATGATAACACAGTCAATGATGGCAATAGACTCAGCGGATAGCAGACTCCAGAGAGAACCAAACACAGTCCAGCAAGATATGCAATACACAGCACAGTCAATGAGAAGTATGCATACCGTGGTTCAGCAGTAGCAGTCAGATGGGATTGCAGCGGTACCTGAGCGGCTGGAGACCGACTGGATAGGAAGTCCCTGGATAGGAGAAGCAGCGGTCTAGCAGGTGCAGCGCACAGGTGAGTAGACCGACAGGGACACGAATCCACAGGAGTCAGCAACACGTGGAACTGGACTCATAGGAAACCCAGGAGAATGGAGATGATCCAGCAGAGGGTAGTAGAAGAGATACAAATCCAATGCTGACAGGAGGGTAGAGGCCAGTGGAACACGTGAAGGCGTGGAGAGTGGATCAGCAGGAGATGGACGATAGCGCTGACCACAGCGGCAGGACTCAGCGGCACACGGAGGTAACCAGTAGCAACCACAGGAACCAACAGCGATGGGAAACAGGAGTGCAGCGCAGGGCCGGAGCTGTAGATCACGAAGTGTAGCAGATGGTAATGAAAAGCAGCAGTCTCGAGGAAGTCACAGCAAAGATGAGATGAGAGTGTAGTGCACGGAGGCAGCGGATAGTAATCAGCTGGCAGTCACGATGTTGAACACAGGCGAGTTGCAAGCAGGAGACTGTAGTGCACAGAGGCAGCGGATAGTAGTCAGCTGGCAGTCACGATGTTAAACACAGGCGAGTTGCAAGCAGGAGACTGTAGTGCACAGAGGCAGCGGATAGTAGTCAGCTGGCAGTCACGATGTTGAACACAGGCGAGTTGCAAGCAGGAGACTGTAGTGCACAGAGGCAGCGGATAGAAATCAGCAAACGGACTTGATGAGAAGCAGGTGAGTGAGGTAAAAGCTGGAGTGCACGGAGGCAGCGGATAGCAATGAGCAAACAGTCACATTGATATAAAATAACGTTGAAGTGGTGTAGAAGACTGTAGTGCACGGAGGCAGCGGATAGGAATCAGCAAACAGTCATGATGATAAAGTTGATGGTAGAAGTGGTATGGAACCACAGTAGTAGAAGTGGTTTGGAAACCACAGGAATCAGCAGCACTGAATACACAAGTAATACAGGAACACCTTCAGAGACTCATGAGGAATGAGACTCCAAGATCAGGCAACGTGGTAGTGACCACAGGTGCTTAATATAGGGAGGTTGCCTGATCTGCCAATTAAGTTAAAGGGGTATACACTGAAGTATAGAAAAGGGCTGCGCATGCGCAGACCCTCAGGATGGTGGACGGCCACGGTTCCTAAATGTCCGGGAAGAGGCACTCACGGTCCGGTGAGTGACAGAGAGAATGAAAAAAATATATGTACATGTGTGTATGTATATATATATATATAGATATATAGATATATACTTATTTTTCTGTCTCACAGGGTCTAGATCAGTGCTTCTCAACTCCAGTCCTCAGGACCCCTAACAGTGCATGCTGTTCAGGTGACAAGGGAAATAATTATACCACCTGTGGATCTGTTAGAATGTGTCCGTCAGTAATGAATACACCTGTGCTTAAGCAAGGAGATATGGAAAACATGCACTGTTAGGGGTCCTGAGGACTGGAGTTGAGAAACACTGGTCTGGATGATACAGTGCCTATAGAAAATGATCATACCCTGTCAACATATTTACCTTTTGTCACATTACTCCATGGATATTTAGGTAAGTCAAACTTTTTCAGCTTTATTTACACATTTCACCTTACAACATTCAAATAACAAATAAGCAACTGTTCAGAAAACGAATATAAAATTAAAAACTAGAATGATAGGGTTGGAAAAGTGATCAGTCCCCTGATTTAATAATTAGTAGAGCCACCTTTTGCTTTAATTACAGGCATCAAGTCTGTTTAGATATGTCTCTACCAGCTTTGTATACCTATATATTGTAAGCTTGCGAGCAGGGTTTTCTTACCTCTCTGTCTGTATGTATTACCCAGTATTGTCTTATTAATGTTTGTTCCCAATTGTAAAGCGCTGCGGAATTTGCTGGCGCTATATAAATAAATGTTGATGATGATGATGAATATTTGTCCATTGTTCCTTGCAGAATTGTTCAAGTTCAGTAAACATTTCTTGATGAGTGTCCGTCTTATTCTGTCTAGCAGAAAGCCGCAGGTTTTCCGTCAAGAATTTGGGTGTACTTGTCAGCATCAATCTTCACTTCAATAACCTGACCAATTGGTCCAATTGCCCAGTCCCTGCTGAAGAGAAACACCCACACAACATAATGTTGCCACCACCATGTTTCACAGTAGATATGGTGTGTTTTGGGTGGTGTGCTGTGTTTAGTTTGTGCCAAATATAGCTCTTGGAGTTCAGTCCAAAAAGTAACCTTTTGTCACATGACATCAGAATCTTCCAAGTGTTTTTTTTTTTTTGCAATGTGCAAATGAGACTGTGTGTGGTACTTTTTCAGAAGATGCTTCTTTCTTGCCACCATGCCATACAGGGCAGCTTGGTGTAAAGCATGTGAGTTGTCACATGCACAGACTGACCAATTTTAGCCATAAAGTCTTGTAAGTTCTTCATTGAACTCTTGGAAGCTTCCCTAATCAATATCCTCCTGGCTTTGTCATCCAGTTTGCAAGGATGGCCCAGTCTAAGCAAGGTGTTGGTGGTGCCATACACTTTCCACTTCAGTGCTTTGAATGGAACTCGGAGTGATAGCCTTTGAATTCTTTTTGCATCTTTCACCTAACTTGTGCCTTACTACAACTTTATCTCGGAGCACTTTTGAAAGCACTTTCCAACCATGGTGAATTATTTGCCTTACCATGTACTACTAGTAGTGGAATCCTCAAGGAACAGCTAGTTTATTATGAACGAATCTAAACTACTACAATTGATGTCAGGCGGTGGACAATTATCCGGTTGTGTGATCTGGAAAGTCATATGTTGTACCTGAGCAAGTTTGTATACTCTAAGGGTATCCACACCAGGTATTTTAGTAATTAAATTATAGTAATTCTTAAGAATTTTTGTAAATGTTATTTTCACTTTGACGTTGAGGGTTATAATGTGTATTTAACACTGGAAAAAGTTTGATTTAATTTATTTCTGATTCCATGGTGACAAATGGTAATGATTTTAACAGGTTATAAGGATTTCTGTAGGTACTGTATATACAATTATAATGTGATCCTTTAAGAAATATTTTAAAACTTTACATAATAGTTTCTAAAAGTAAAAAAGGGGATGAACAATACTACAGGAATATACACAGTCTTCGGATTATTTATATTGTAGATAATAATTATAATTACCAGAGGTGTGGATTGATGCTGTTGTGCAGGGGAACCTGCATTTTTCAGACCACCTACCCCCCTCAACTTCCTGGCTGTCTATGCAGGCCAGTGTGCTCTGCTACAGAGGTTACAGGTTCAAGGAGGCACTACCACCGGACCCTCTGGCATGACTGTGGTTATCCTTGATCTTATTAATGTTTCTCTGTGAAATAAACATTGTACATATAGATAGAGAGAATAAAAGAATAGTTTAACAAAAATACACTCAAATAATTACAACTATTTTACAATAATATGAATTATTTTATGGTAAATGCAATGTTCATTTTCAAGGTTAATTACAAATATTCAGAACAGAATTTATTTAATCATGCACAGATGGCTTAGTGTCTACTTGGCTGGATCAGTAATTATGCTTCCCGTTTCCACAGACACAAATCTTTAAACCATGAACTATTGGGTGTGTGTGAGGGCTGAAATTAAGAAACACTGAACACTAGGATCTGTTGCATAATGTATGCAGTATATTTAACACTTGCATGTGCTTTGGATCAGTACAGAGATAATTTCTCCAACCACATCTAAGGTGATTATATTTGCATGTGATTATACATATAGATATGAAATTACTGTGTAATATAATAAATTATCTAACCCAATAGAAATGATCACACTATTGTATACCTGAAAATCAAGAAATTTGCAGGCATCTTAAAAATATTACTTTTTAATTGTACAAAAATTTGGAATCAATTACACACCTCTTTTATATCTTGGTGGTGATTTGGTGGATAGTGGCCTTCGAGTTGACCTATTATTTCTTCCTGTCAGGGCCGGATTGGGACTAAAAATCAGTCCTGGCATTTAAAGTACACAGGCCCACCTTAGGTTCCAGCAAGAAAAGGGCGTGACTACATTGTGTTGTGGGTGTGGCCAGCATGGGGCATTGATACATACATTATAATAAAACATTACATTTATCATGCCCTCCCAGCCACATCATGCTATCCCCCCAGGCACATTATGACACCCCCAGCCAACTGTACTTATCTATGCTTCTGGTGCTGCTGACATCCATAAGGGTGGGAACTTCCTGTAGAGTGAGCAGGGAAGCTCTTAGTCTAACGAGATTACCAAATCTTGTGAGATTTAGAGCTCCTCGGCTTGCTCTGCAGTCTGTGTCCTGTCCTGTCCGGGAACTGGGAGCAGCTATCAGTTCCCTTCCCCTAATCAGAGGTGGATTAAGGCTCAGGGGACCCAGGGTATTTAAGGCCCCTATTATGTAACATAGTTAGAATTTTAGACAAATACACAGGCACTACTGTTAGAAGTACACAGCTCTGCCTTCACAAGCAGTACGTTGTGAAGCGGGACATAGCTCCCAACTGTCCTTGCAGTCGGACCAAATCCTGACTAAGCGATACAGTCACCCAAATTCAGGACTGCCCCACCAGATAAAGGATAGTTGGCAGACTGTCCTGCTCTCTCCTACCTGTCTTGGTCACTTTCACCACTTGTAGCAGCTGGTTTCTTTAGCTCAGTTCCTTCTTGACTTGATCCTGGAATATTGGATGCCCTATTTTGAAAAAAAAAATGGGTACATGAGATTTAGAAAACTCCAACCAGCCCCGGTGTTAAAACAAAAGCACTCATGTTTTATAATTAGGCCTCCCTCCAGTCCCCACAATAATAATATTCACATTTAATAAGTAGGCCTATTTCCCTCCAACCAGCCCCAATATTAAATTAACAGTATACCCATTTACTCAAAACATATTTCCCTCCCTGCAAACAGTCCCAGCAATAAATTAAATAGCATTAAAGTTTAATAAATATAGCCATTTTCCACAACTATCCCCGGCAATAAATAATTCATATTCACATTTAATAAATAGCCCTCCTCCCAAAAATCAGCCCCAAATTCAATTGACAGCCCTAAACCACCCCAGCATTAAATTAAAGGTTCCTTCACCTCAACTTAAATTATTAGACCCCGCCTACACTCCACCATTAAATAGCCTACCTCCCACACTATATTAAAATCCTCCCTTCCTCACATATATTAAAATACTGTGCGCACACAGACACACTATAGCCACACAGACACACTATAGCCACACAGACACTTACCTTGTTACATCTGAGCAGCACCTCCTTCTTGCGCGCTGGTCAGCGGGCGGAGAGTCAGTGCTGTGCCTCCTATGCAAGTAATCACCTGTGCTGCTGCTCGGCGGGCATGTGGACCGGCCCATCTGACCATCTGCCCTTGTGGTATTTGCCAGAAATGCCAGATGGACAGTCCGGCCCTGCTTCCCGTATGCGGAGCATGGCACCAATCATTAGCTGGTGTTGTGTTGCTTCACTACATTCTGCATCTGCAACTTCAGCATAGATGAGGTTGGGCTAGTGACTCTTTTTGGGTGGACGGGTGGGGCCAGGTCCCTCCTCCTCATTTTGGGCCTTTTTATTGTTATTTGTAATTATTTTTTGTTTTATTTTATATATAAAATGGCAAATATTTCAATTTGCAATCTAAGGTGAAGGCAGACTGAGCTCCTTGCTGAGCTGTCGAGAAAGATTAAGAGACCTAAGTTAGCAATTAGTTTTCATAAGAATAATTGTTCTTTTTAGAATATGTCAAATAGGTCCAAATGCTAGAGGATGCTAGAATGTTGTAGTTAATATTAATGCGTAATTGTTAGAAGTCGTCACCCCAATCCTGCCTAAAAGGCAATTAAATGCTACATAATTGTTATTGATAAGTTCAAGATTAAAATCGTAAATATAAAACATACTATGAAAAAATGATTACAGTTAGTATTAGTTATTGGGACTAATTTATTATGGCCAACTTCTTATAAAATGTGTTCAAGGTTTTATATAACTTATGTATCCAAACAACATATGTACTATGTGTAGTAAAAGATCACCTTAATTATGATAGCCTACAGCACAAAACTTACCTGGAAAAAATAAAAAGATCTTCATATGAATATAATAATAATTTGAAGCCGAGAAAGGAAAGGGGGAACATGATAGAAACTGTAAAATATATCAAAGGTTTGAACAAGGTACAGGAGGAAACATTCTTCAAAGAAAGAGAAGTACTAGAACACGAGGACATGCACTGAAACTGGAGGGAAGTAGGTTCAGAGGAAATTTATGGAAAAATTACTTCACAGAAAGGGTAGTGGATAAGTGGAATAGCCTCCCATCAGAGGTGGTAGAGGCTAATAGGGTAGTGGATAAGTGGAATAGCCCCCATCAGAGGTGGTAGAGGCTAATACAGTAGAGCAGTTTAAACATGCTTGGGATAGACATAAGAATATCCTTATAAAGAATAAAGGGTCAAATAGGGTTTGAGGTTACCATAGGTTAATAAAAAAAATGGGCAGACTAGATGGGCCAAGCAGTTCTTATCTGCCGTCAAATTCTATATTTCTATGTTAACTATTGATTTACTTTATTTGAAAAACTTCAAAGATTGTTACTTTGAATATAAATGTGCATTACAACTATTTAGTTATTTATTTAGTTATCCAGGCCCTAGAAGAGGAGGGCCAACATAAGGAGGTGCCAAAAAAGGTTATAGATGATGAGCCAGAGGAGGAGGAGGCAATGGCTGTTGTGGTAGTTAGCCAATTGAGGGTGGAACCTGGATAAAGGAAAATAAATGTAACAACTTAGTCTATTTTAAAACCGTGTCATTCACACTTTAGGCCTTCGAAAAGTCAATGTTGGCCAAGCCAAAGTATTGTGTAGGTGTAACCAGGGAGTGTGTAGGTGTTTACATTAATTGAACTTTATTATCTTATTTTACACCATTGTGGCCCCCCAAAAAAATCTAGACCAGACCAGTTTAATCAGTAGGTGGGAACTATGAGTGTGCATTATGCAGCCAAACTAAGTTTTAACCTCCTATGTACTGAGCCATAAAATGGTGAGCAATTACACCAATACACCAAGGTTAGCACCGGAATATGTCAAAGTGGAGGATTTTTTTGAGCGGAGGCTTTTCTCCATCATGTGTTAATAGAATTTATTTGCTGAGAGTCCATAATGTAAGAGATGAGTATAAAATAGCTTTGACATTTTACATTCACGCATAGAACCACACTCCTAATTTTTACACGTTGAGTTCATACATTTTTATTTTATCTTATATCTCAAAATTCAGTGACTGAAATCTAACCATACTGCTTTTGATAAATTTTGGTCCAAGTAATATGAGATTTGTGACTTTAAGGTTGTTTTCTTTAATATTTAATAAAATCTGTTTTTATTATTGCCTAAAATGGTAATTATCATGATTATTCCACATTGAGTTGAATGAATATATATTATATTATTAACATTAACAAGAATTTAACCATTCTAGCACATTTTTTTCTACTTTTTCCAGTTTCATAAAAATTTGTTGAGAGAATTAACAAAAGCTCTATAACTAACAGCAGTAGGAAAGTGGTAGAGAACATACTTTGGCAAAGGTTTAGTATGTCATTAAAAGTGCTGGAGCATTGCATTTCTTTGTACTGCAAGTGTAAGATACAACTATTAGATAATTCAAAGCTAGATAGAGGAAAGAGAGAACTTTAAACAACTGTGAATTTATTTGAATATGTTGCAAACATCCATAGTAAGTGATCATATACAAAGACACACACAACTGATTAATAGGCACAGAACAACGTCTCTAGTAATGGCAGTCTTTAACAGCTGTAGTGAATTAAAGATCTCCAGAGTCACTGGAAGTCTGTAGTCCTTTAGACAGAATAATTATAGTTCAGATTTCTAGAACACACCATATTCACAAGATGCAATGTTTTAATGGAGAATATCTAATATTCCAGATCACCTGAATGCAGCAAAACTCCAGGCACAACTGAGATGGGCCCAGAGCCCCTCAGTGCATTATCAGCAGTGTTATAGAAAGATTTCCTTCCTAGACAGCATGTAACTGTTCAATATATATGCAGTTCTATGTTCAAGCTGCTGTACTCACAGATACAATTCACAGTTAGCTGGATGGCAGAATGCTGAGTTGCAGTAGTAATGTTGTTTGCTAAGGTACATAGTCTGAAGCCTTTGCATGCTATTTGCCAAGGTACGTAGGCTGAAGTCTTTTCATGCTGTTTGCCAAGGTGCAGAGACTGAAGTATTTGTATGCTGTTCGTCAAGGTTGTAGAGCCAGAGTGGAAACATAATCAGTAAACTGAAGAATCCCAGAGAGCAGACTGTGCAGGAGTCCAGAGTAAGCTCTATCACTGACAAATAAGCATAGGACAGGAGGTTTTCAACTCCAAAGATCAGGTCAGGAGAGAAGCCCACCTAATTTAATGAGACAGGTGTGCAATGACTCATGCTCACTACAGCTGAAAAGGTAATGTCAAAATACACAGTCAATTACTCATGCTTATCAGAATTAAACAACCAATCCTAATATCCTAACAGTAACCAAATCTGCATATGGACGTATGACTAGGCATTTTTGACATGCATCTGTATACATTACAGACATGATGCAGACATGGTGTCCTTCACCTAGTAAACCTGGAAATAGAAATGCTTATCTATTTGTTACTGTGAAGTACAGTATGGAGTTTCTTCATGTCCCCTACGATCATGGAGTGATGTTGAACTGGAGCCTTGGATCCACAGTATTGTTGTTGGGGATGAATGTTAGGGTAGCGACTAGTACACAAACATTCTACTTTTACACTTACACTATCTATAATTATAATATACTACCTGCACCAATATGTTTTCTTGTTTTTATCTATTACATCTTTTTATCTATATATATCCTGTTATTCACAGCTAATATCACCACAGCAGCTTACTAAACATGACAACTCTCTTAACTTACCCTCTTACCTCCATCTATCCTTTCCTAATCTCTTATTTTCTCTAACCCTCTAGCAGCTCACACCTCACTAACCCATTCCTCATCCCTGAGAACAACAATGCAGATTTCATGCACCATTACAGAGATCATCTTACAGGACATCAAGGAACTCCATAACTGTAATTGATTAGGGAAACATACATTTTAGAGATAGTAGCTTAATCATTTTAAAATACTGAACAATAATAAATCAAAATCTTGTGCCAAGTGGCATAGTATGCCAGAAATAAATCTAAATGTATTATCTTTTACAATTACATTTATTAAAATATCATAAGATAACATTCATACAGCCTTAAAACAACATTCTTATATACACCGATCAGTCACAACATTAAAACCACTGACAAGTGAAGTGAAAAACATTGATGATTGCATTACAATGGCCCCTGTCAAGGGGTGGGATATATTAAGCAACAAGTGAACCTACAGTTCTTGAAGTTGATGTATTGGAAACAGGAAAAATGAGCAAGCGTAAGATTTGAGTGACTTTTTACAAGGGTCAAATTGTGATGGCTAGACGACAGGGTCAGAGCATCTCCGAAACAGGAAGTCTTGTGAGGTGTTTTCAGTCTGCAGTGGTTTGTACCTACCAAAAGTGGTCCAAGGAAGGACAACCAGTGAACTGGTGACAGGGTCATGGGTGCCCAGGGCTTATTGATGCACGTGAGGAGCAAAGGCTAGCTTGTCTGGTCCAATCCCACAGAAAAGCTGTGAGAAGGAGGAGAAGGCACTATGGGATGAAGGAAAATCAGCGGAGGCAGTGTATTGCTCTGAGCAATGTTCTGCTGGGAAACCTTGGGTCCTGGCATTCATGTTGATGTTATATTGACATGTACCACCTACCTAAACATTAATGCAGACCATGTACACCCCAACGGTATTCCTTGATGGCAGTGACCTCTATCAGCAGGATAATACGCCCTTCCACACTGCAAAGATTGATCAGGAATGGTTTGAGGAACATGACAAAGAGTTCAAGGTGTTGACTTGGCCTCCAAATTCCCCAGATCTCAATCTGATTGAGCATCTGTGGGATGTGCTGGAAAAAAAAGTCTGAGCCATGGAGGCCTTACCTCGCAACTTACAGGACTTTAAGGGACTGCTGCTAACATCTTGGTGCCAGATACCACAGTACACCTTCAGACGTCTTGTGAAGTTTATGCCTCGACGAATCTGAGCTATTTTGCCGGCACAAGGGGGAGCTACACAATATTGGGCAGGTGTTTTTAATGTTGTGGCTGATGAGTGTATAAACAATGTAATAAAACTCCAAATATCACCATATAAACAAAAAAACTATGATAACCTGAAGGATTAAAAGTCTTTTTATATCAGTCACATATAACTTAGCACATGTTAAAAATAGCACATTTCCAAAATATTTGATCAACAGTTAAGCAAACTCCAATGAAATATATTTGCCTGGCAACCAATATAAGGAACAAAATAGTCCCAGACCAGAAGACAGAATTCTAATGCAGACATATCACAATCTCAAACAGGACAAGAGAAGTAGATATCCTCATAGTAACTCAATCTCAGTGACCAGCTTATATAGTTTGATATACAGGTGGTGGTGTTACAAACACATAAACTGGAGCTGGTGTTTGCAGATCACCTTTTAGTAATCAACTTCATTTTTCTGTGCTGATGGCAGTTGATAATTAGTGTCGACTCAAATGTCAAATGTGTTTTGTAGAGTAGTTAATTGAAGTATCCTCTGACGTGTTTAATCTCTCAATTGGGTAGACTGCTTCAACTGTTTTTTGCATAGATAGAAAGTCAGCTCTTTGTAAATGGATAATTGCTTTTGATATAAAAAAAAAGGAGCAAAGAAATCTAGAGAATTATTGAAACATGAGATATCTAAAGATCAAAGTGAGAATAATTGGATTCTTGGAAGTAGGACTGGATAAAAGAAAGCATTCCTCATTGGAGGAACAGGAAAAAAGTGTCCTACCTTTTGTATGTTTAAACACTAGCAGTAAAAATCACCAGTATTTATACATGGCTTCAATATTACAATTTGTAATGTTTGTGCTAAAAAGTTATGTCTTAAGTTGTAATTTAAAGCCATCCCTGTAAGCAAGCTAAATATTAGAACAAACTGTAGCCATCACAATTAAATATAAGAACATATTGCAGCCACAGAATGAAAACAGTGAGCTTGTGAAAGTGTTTTCCTTTAATGCATCCAAGTCAAGATTTCAGTCAAGCAGGGAAAGAGGTAGAAGCATGCTAAGGGGGCGTGGCCATCCAGTTCTGCAGGGCAAGTCCTAGTCACTGAAGTCTCCTGGGACAAAACTTTTTGTCTGTTTTTACTAGAGATGGTCACTGACCCCCGTGTTTTGGTTTTGGATTCGGTTTTGGATCTGGATTACCGTCGTGTTTTGGTTTTGGTTTTGGTTTTGCAAAACCGCCATTGCGTGTTTTGGTTTTGGTTTTGGTTTTGTTTGGTTTTGTTTTGCTATTTTGTTGGAAAATACATGTTTTTGTGCCTAAAATAACCCAATTTAGTGCTCCAACTGTTTTAGAGATAAGTAATCTAATTGTTGAGGTAATAAATCATCCAAAAAAACAGTTTAATTCTTCGTTGGTAGGCCTATTCTACACACAAAACAGATTGTCTTCCTCTCCATCTATGCATATTGGCAATGCAGCCATCGTCTTTGAATGTATATTACACCCTACACTTATAGTTAAATATGTAAAGAAATGGAAAAAGCCAGTTTGCTTTCTGTCTCTCAAGGCCCCCCTCCACTTGTATAAAATACCAAAAAATTCAGCCATTATAGACTGTACAATATTAATTGACATGGAGAAAGCCAGTTTGGTTTCTGTCTCTCTAGGCCCCCCTCCACTTGTATAAAATACCCAAAAATTCAGCCATTATAGACTGTACAATATTAATTGACATGGAGAAAGCCAGTTTGGTTTCTGTCTCTCTAGCCCCCCCTCCACTTGTATAAAATACTAAAAAATTCAGCCATTATAGACTGTACAATATTAATTGACATGGAGAAAGACAGTTTGGGGTCACTCTGTCTCTCTAGGCCCCCCTCCACTTGTATAAAATACCAAAAAATTCAGCCATTATAGACTGTACAATATTAATTGACATGGAGAAAGCCAGTTTGGTTTCTGTCTCTCTAGGCCCCCCTCCACTTGTATAAAATACTAAAAAATTCAGCCATTATAGACTGTACAATATTAATTGACATGGAGAAAGACAGTTTGGGGTCACTCTGTCTCTCTAGGCCCCCCTCCACTTGTATAAAATACTAAAAAATTCAGCCATTATAGACTGTACAATATTAATTGACATGGAGAAAGACAGTTTGGGGTCACTCTGTCTCTCTAGGCCCCCCTCCACTTGTATAAAATACCAAAAAATTCAGCCATTATAGACTGTACAATATTAATTGACATGGAGAAAGCCAGTTTGGTTTCTGTCTCTCTAGGCCCCCCTCCACTTGTATAAAATACTAAAAAATTCAGCCATTATAGACTGTACAATATTAATTGACATGGAGAAAGACAGTTTGGGGTCACTCTGTCTCTCTAGGCCCCCCTCCACTTGTATAAAATACCAAAAAATTCAGCCATTATAGACTGTACAATATTAATTGACATGGAGAAAGCCAGTTTGGTTTCTGTCTCTCTAGGCCCCCCTCCACTTGTATAAAATACTAAAAAATTCAGCCATTATAGACTGTACAATATTAATTGACATGGAGAAAGACAGTTTGGGGTCACTCTGTCTCTCTAGGCCCCCCTCCACTTGTATAAAATACCAAAAAATTCAGCCATTATAGACTGTACAATATTAATTGACATGGAGAAAGCCAGTTTGGTTTCTGTCTCTCTAGGCCCCCCTCCACTTGTATAAAATACTAAAAAATTCAGCCATTATAGACTGTACAATATTATGAAAAATGGACAAAGCCAGTTTAGGGTCACTCTGTCTATGACACCCTACCCTTAAGGATAAATTGCCCTAACAGCAGCCTTTCAAGATGGTATGTGATATGGAAATGCCACAAGTCCCTTTCCTCTTTGGGGGTAGATTGCACCCTACACTTACATAGAAAGTTTTAAAAAGATGTTATCGGCATCATCTTCAGCTTCATCCTCACCCTCATCAGTGTGTACGTCATCATCACAGACTATCAATTCATCGCCGCTTGAATCCGCCATTAGAGAACAGTCAGTGCTTGGATGTCTTGGATGGTGAAGGCCTTCCTCGTGGAAGATGTAGTTCATTTTTATAAACATCATTTTCTCCACATTTTTGGGAAGTAACCTTCTACGGCGATCACTGACTAAGTTCCCTGCTGTGCTGAACACTCGTTCAGAGTACACACTGGAGGGTGGGCAGCTTAGGTATTGCAAAGCAAGTTTGTACATGGGTTTCCAAATGGCTTGCTTTTCTTCCCAGTAAGGAAAGGGACTGTCTGACATTTCCATATCAACTACCTCTTGAAAGTAATCCTCCACCATCCTTTGCATGTTTATACTCATATTGGATGGACTTATGGGCAAAGTGACACTTTTTTTTGAAAAATCCTTCAAACCAGCCCAGATGTTAAATTGTTCTCGTCTGCCCCCTGTGTCTTCCCTGCTTCTTTTTTGGAAATTTAATTTTTTACGAGCAACAGCTTGAGAAAGTGAAGGAGGACACGTCGTCAAGCCGAGGCCCAGTTCAGCGGCCAACTTGCTGAGCAATAGCTCCTTGCAAAAGTTCACATCTCGCTCATTTACAAGTAAAGACTCAATGTAGGTTTTAAACCTTGGATCAAGCACAGTGGCCAAAACGTACTGATCCGAGTTCAAGATCTTAATAACTCGAGGATCATTGTGAAGCGAATTAAGTACTTGATCGACAAGGCCAACATACTTTGCTGAATTGCTTGCTTTCAGCTCCTCCTTCATTTTCTCAAGCTGCTTTTCCAATAGTCTAATTAAAGGAATGACTTGGCTCAAACTAGCAGAGTCTGCACTGACCTCACATGTCACAACTTCAAATGGTTTCAGCACCTTGCACAGCACTGAAAGGATTCCCCACTGTGCAAGAGTGAAATACATCCCCCCTCCTTTCCCAATGTCATGACTTGTGCAATATGCTTGGATGGCTTTGCGCTGTTCCTCCATCCTCTGAAGCATGTACAGGGTGGAATTCCACCGAGTTACCACCTCTTGCTTAAGTTGGTGGCAGGGCAAGTTAAACTGCTCTTGGAGCTGCTGTAATCTCCTACATGCTGTGGCTGAATGCCTGAAATGGCCTGAAATTTTACGGGCCACCGAAAGCATCTCCTGCACCTCACGGTTATTTCGTAGGAAGCTCTGCACCACCAAGTTGATGGTGTGAGCAAAACAGGGAATATGTTGGAAATCACCCAGCTGTAATGCTCGCACTATATTGTTGGCGTTATCTGAAATGACATACCCTGGGGAGAGTCCGAGTGGTATAAGCCATGCATCAATCACATCTCTCAGTTTGCGTAACAAATTGTCAGCCGTATGCCTGTTAGTGAAGCCGGTGATACAAAGAGTGGCCTGCCTGTGACAAATGTTACGTAGTGGTGTACATGCTGCTGCTGTTCCTGCTGGTGAAGGTGAATGACCAACCCAGTGGGCTGTCACAGTCATATAGTCTTTGGTTTGGCCACTTCCACTTGTCCACATATCTGTGGTTAAGTGAACAGTGGGCAGAATGGCATTTTTCAGCGCAATCTCTACATTTTTACACACTTTTTGGTATAGTTGTGGAATAGCTTTACGGGAGAAATGGTGTCGCGATGGAATTCTGTAACGCGGACACAAAACCTCAATTAACTGTGAAAAACCAGCTGCGTTTATTGTGGAGATTGGACGCAGATCTAACACTAACATTGCAGCCATGGCGTCTGTGATTCGCTTGGCGACTGGGTGACTGCTGTCATATTTGCTTCCCCTCGCAAATGATTGTTTCACAGTTAATTGCTGAAATGTAGGACTGCTCATTTTATTCACCTGCCTCTGGGATGACGATTCACCCCCAGCAGCAGCAACAGCAGCAGCAGGACTAACGCTTTCTTCAGAGGAATCAATAATAGTGCCGGAGTCATCCAGCCTTAAGTGGGATGCCGGGCTAACTCCGAGCGCTACTGAGGATATTGATGAGGATGGTGTGGTGGGTGTATTTTGTAGCCGTCGGTATGTCGGTGAGCGGAGGGTCTTAGCTGATGAGGGAGTGCTTGTATTCTTTTGGGAAGAACTTTCAGCTTTTCCCAACACTTTGCCATGAACTCTCGTTAAATGGCGTAACATAGACGAGGTTCCAAGATGGTTAAGGTCCCTCCCTCGACTGACTGTGGCTTCACATACACTACAAATGGCTATACAATTGTTGTCTGGATTTGGGTAGAAATAATTCCACACATAAGAAGTGGATTTTTTTGTTTTATGCCCAGGCATGACAATGGCCTTTTTCTTGTCACGTGCCAGAACTGCTGCCACTGGTGCAGGACTTACACAAACAACCTCATCCTCATCAACATCCTCATTAGCGCCCTCGTCGCCTACACAAATCTCCCCCTCATCCTCTTCTAATTCCAAAGTGGCATCCTCAATTTGGGTATCACCGGCTACACTCGGGCTATTAAGGCACACATCAGCAGAATGCTCACGATTAGACATCCCACTGTTGGATGGACTCTCCACAGGGATTGTTGTCATTTGTGAATCAGAGCAAATATTCTCCTGTAATGCCTCACTGGTATCTTGCAGCTCAGCTTTGACGCGTAACAGTAGTTGTGCACCAATTGTAGCCTGGGTAACTTTTTGGGATCTGCCACTAATAGCCAAAGGTGAAGGCCTCATTCTCTCTTTGCCACTGCGTGTGTAGAATGGCATGCTTGCAATTTTTTTTTTATCGTCACTTAACTTTTGCTCAGTTACACTTCTTTTTCGCTTCAATACAGTAAATTTTTTTTTGGTTTTTGTTTTTTGCACTAATTTGAAAACACTCTGTTGTTTGACATCGCCTTGGCCAGATGACGTACTGGGAACACTAACATCAGGACTGGTGACAGAACCTGGTTGCTCATTTAGATCATATGTGGACTGCTTTGAATCCATTCTGAGCGCAAACCACTGAGGAGTGCTAAAAATTATTGAGTAGATACTGCTGACAGATATGACTTTTGACAGCCAGAAATATTAATGCACAATTAGGGAGGACACCCCAAAAACACTGAGGAGTGCTACAAATTATTGAGTAGATACTGCTGACAGATATGACTTTTGACAGCCAGAAATATTAATGCACAATTAGGGAGGACACCCCAAAAACACTGAGGAGTGCTACAAATTA